>NC_137663.1:6555912-6813784 GCF_963422515.1 Blennius ocellaris
TCAGACAACCTCATAATAGAGAGTTACAATAGTCACCTCGGGGGTGTAACGACTCCACAGAATAATTTAATAGCGTCACTCTGAGTCAGATGTTCCCGATTTTAGAGACACTACAGGTGAAAGAAGGCAGCCCTGCAGACTTGTTTAACGTGGAGTGGAAGGACCAGTCCCGGTCACAGTTAACTCCCAGGGTCCTCACAGTGGTCATGGTTTTTTTGTTGACTGTAATTGAGACCATGTAAACGTGCGTAAGTTGAGATAACTCCTCTCTCAGATGCCAGATACGATGACTTGTGTTTGATCGTCCTCCAGGCTCTGTAAGACAAGCTTCTCCTTCAACAAGTTGATCAGTGGCACCTGCTTTCATAGTAAAGTAGATTTGTGCATCCTGGCCAGTGCTGCCAAAGTTACTTTGTAAAAGTAATCCGATTACTGTTTACTAGCTACTCCTTTAAAAAGCAACAGTTACTTTACTGATTACAAGGTACTTTTTAGTTACTTTCAGCAGCTGCCGACACCCCCCACCGTCTCAACATGAGAATGTAAAAACTGATCCTGCCTCCTGCACCGTGTTTATATTTAACCTTTGACCTTCATTCTTTGATGTATTTATACCTGACTCATGCTTTTATTACCACTTTGTTACAAGTACTGGTACTTATTTACCCGGTGAGGTCGTTGTCTGTTGTTGTCTTATTGATCTGCACTGCCTGCTCTATGCTCCCCGGGGACAGATTAAGTCTTTCATTGATTGACTGATTGAAAAAAAAAAAGGGCGGGACTTCCTACTAAACTATATTTATACTCAGCAAAATTACAAAAAAAGAGTGTAACATCTCTGCTGCGTTATTGTTGCAATAACTAGGTTTATTGATTCTGTTTGTTAGTTCCAATTCTTCACCTGAATGCACAGTTAGAGCGAGCTGGCCTGTGATTGGCTGAGAGTGGAGAAGGGGGCGGGTCAGGTGAGCGTGTGGAGGACAGTGCGGAAACTGCCTGTGTGTGCGTGTGCGTGTGTGTGTGTGTGTGTTGGTTTGGAGAACGAAGCAGCGGCCTGGTTCTGTTTAATAATAAAGTGGCTTTACAGACAAGAATCTGGTCCTGCGTGACTCTACAACACTAAGGCACAGTGACTTGGACAAGCAACTGTAATCTAATTACTGGTTTAGAAATAGTAAAACGTTAGCTTACTTGAAAGAAGTGGTCATATGAGAGTAAGGCGTTACTAAGTAATGGATTAGCGGCATCACTGGTCATGTGAAGTGTTTCCAGATCAGGTTCTCTACAGGAGGCACTGATGATGGGAAACGTTTGGGTCCTAAACCAGAACCCTGTGGAACTCCATCATCAACCTTATCTGATAAATATGATTGAAACTGGCTTAGTGGTACCTTCCAGTCTTTGAGGTCACATGTTGATGAACAATAATAACAAATGCGGAACTGCGATCCAGCAGGACAAGGGCCAATTGATTGATTGATCTGATTGGTCAGTGACCGATAGAAATCGTCTTCAAGGGTTCTTCTTCTACTCTGTTTAGTCTATTTTTAGCTGTTGTCCTCTGTGGGGATGAGCTTCTTCTCTCTGTCACTCATTTTTTCTGCTTGGCTTCCTCTTTTCCAGATTCCTCCTCCTCTTCATCCCCAGAGAGCAGGGGGAGGAGGAGGAGGAGGAGGAGGAGGAGGAGGAGGAGGAGGAGAAGTAGGAGGTGGGGGGGGAGTATTTTCCTCCATATTTGGAGCCAAGTTTCTGAAATGTTTCCTTTTTTTTTGCAATGACTTATCAAGGCTTTTATTTCTTTCTTTTTTTACTTTTCTTTAGATGTTTAAAGATGATTCAAACTGGTCGAAGTGGTTTCAGCCTGCTTTCTAATCATTCAAACTGGTTTGTACTGCTGAACCAGTTCACACTGCCTCAAAATGGTTCAGACATGTGAACACTGATTCAACCAGTTGAATCTGGTTTAAACTGGTACCACTCTTTCAGACCGGCTGAAGTAGATCCGGTCTGGGTTGGTGATCGATTCAAACTGGTTTCATAGATTTAAATGGTTTTAGAACGGTACCAAACTGGTTTGAAGTGGCCACATGTTTAAAGGAGTTTCATATTGATTTACTGAGTTTCTGTAGAAGCATAGTTGAATATATGTTCTGGCTAAAAGGTACCGGTTTTTTTAAACGTGAAGAGCAAAAGGAAATGCGTTTTTAAGCCGACAGGAGGACAAACAACTGAATTTAACTGAACAGAATCTGATTTAATCTAGAGTTTTACTCCTTTTTACTTTGAACAGCAATTTTAAAAACTGTTCCCGTCATTTCAGAGCCTCGGGTCTTTGACCCACTGTGATGCTCCTTTAGTGTGTTTCCGAGTTTAAAGAGTGAATCCCTCACCGACGTGACAGCAGTTTGTGAAGAAGCAGTCTGGACTGTTCCTTTCCCTCGTCTGTCCTGTCCTCTGCTGCCCCCTGATGGTTTCTTCAGGTCGTGATGGAGGGTTCGAGCCCCTCTGGACTCATTAATCCTCGTCAACTTCTATATTCAAATTACAACCTCTGTCTTTTATTTTCTAATTCATAACAAAATTATTAAAGTAGTACAGCCTACAGTGAAAACACTTCATCTATTCACCGTCTCAAGTTTTACTGAGGTCACAATACCCTTTTTTTCTTTTGTTTTTGCTCGTCCATTAGAGCTCAACAAACAAAAGAGCAACAAACAGATTTTTTAAAATTAGCAACAGGTGACGGAACTTTTTACCACATGGTGAGTCTTTAATGTCGTCACATATCCCGTGAGCAGTTTGTTGGCCGCAGGGAAATATCAAATCCTAGCCGGGTTGTTCTTTATGTTTGTGCCGTCATACGTCATTGGTACGTGATATTTGACCGTTTCTTGATGAAAAGTGGAGCCGTCCTCGCCGCCGTCTGTCATTCTGATTCACCCGTCAGAAAAACTTCATTCAACTGGCGTCACAGGAGTGTGAAGGACGAGCTGGAGGAATACATTCTAATAGTAATTCGATATTATTAAACATTTCTTATATTTCTTTCTCCAGACCCGTGTTTCAGGCTCATGTCGAGTCACTGCACAGTTCACAATATAAACGTTTGAAAATATATATATATTTTTTTTTTAGATTTCTTTGTAGCGACTCGACAGTTCATGTTCAAACTCAGAGTCTAAAGTCCAAGACCTGTAGTGTCCAGGGTCAGACTCTTCAGAGGGTCTTGGTTTGTGAAGACCATCAATCCCAGTCCAAAAGTCTGTTTCACGTCGTTGATAAAAAACAAAAAAAAAAAGGCTTCTCAAGCACCGGACCTCCAGGACAGGAGCCCCGTCCTGCACATTCCAGCTCCCCCCCCCCCCCCCAAACCCATCACCACAGGGTTTCATCTGCAAGGACAGCCTTCAAATCAGGACTGGGACACAGAGTCCTGGACCGGATCCGCAGAGTCCTGGACTGAGTCGTGGACCGCATCTGCCGAGTCCTGGACCGGATCTGCAGAGTCCTGGACCGGATCCGCAGGCTGTGGTTCTGGTTGATGGTGAAAAGCTTCCAGTAGTTCTGGATTCAGGTTTCGAGTCTCAGCGATCAGTCGTTTGACGCCGACCATCCATTGGCTGACTTCAGTCACATGATCGACCATCAGGGAGCGATGGAGCTCGTCAGCAGAGTCCCAGTGACCCGCCTGCAGCTCTGAGACAGACAGGGGAGACAGAGGACAGGTGAGACAGGTGAGAGGCAGACAGGTGAGGCAGGAGGACAGGTGAGACAGGTGAGAGGCAGACAGGTGAGGCAGGAGGACAGGTGAGACATGCAGACAGGTGAGGTAGGACAGGTGAGACACGCAGACAGGTGAGGCAGGAGGACAGGTGAGACATGCAGACAGGTGATGGGCAGACAGGTGAGACAAGAGGACAGGTGATGGGCAGACAGGCGAGGCAGGAGGACAGGTGAGACATGCAGACAGGTGAGGCAGGAGGACAGGTGATGGGCAGACAGGTGAGGCAGGAGGACAGGTGAGACATGCAGACAGGTGAGACAGGGCAACAGATGCACAGTGAGACAGATTACCCAGAGCAAGGGCGTCCATTCGTCTCTGCACAGGCAGGCTGAGTCTCCCCGCCCTCCAGCTGTCCTCCAGGAGGCGGAGTCTCTTGTCCACGTCGTTGCACACCTGCTCCTGTGGAGACGTGACAGGCGGGTCAGTGTTTGCGGAGCGACGGCGCCCCCTGCTGCTGTTCTGCAGGGCTCACACTCACTCTGACCGACTGCCTGCAGGCGGCCAGCGCCCCCTTCAGGGCCGACACCACCGCCTCCACGTCAGGCTGGCCCTCTGATTGGCCGCTGTCCGGTTCTCGCTGTCCCATCATTGGGCAAGGAGGGGGCGTGGCCACAGGGGTGGGCGGAGCTGGGAGGAGGTCAGGATGCACCGTGATGACGTCACTCACCGTGTCGGTCATTAAAAACACACACGCAGATATTGTGCTGCTCACCTGGGTGCAGAGGGGGCGGGGCCATACCGCATGGGGGCGGGGCCAGTGGGTTGGCAGAGGGAGGAGCTGTGGGAGGGACTGAAGCACCTGCAGACCAATTAAAAACAGGATAAAGGCTGTAGAATTCAACATGGTCTTTACCATTCTGACTTTTTTCCCCCAAATTTTGTTCCAATTTTTGTGTATTTTATTCATTTTCCCCTTTTGTTGTTTATTTATTTGTTGTGGGTGTCATGACGACTCTCTCGGGGGCGGTTGTACCTGCTGTTGGTGGCGGAGCTGCTCTCTTGTTCAGGAGGTTCTTAGGGGTTCCGCGGGTCCTCTGCAGGTCGTAGGAGAACTGAGGGGGGTCATTCCAGCCTCGCTCCTGGTTACCTTGGTATCACAAACAGTTTACTCTCTAATAACACTTTCCAAGTTAAATGGTTGACAAATTTAATTAAGGAAGAGGACAGCCGCGGGAATATGTTTCCTAAATTCATGTTGAACTCAATTGCAGGTCTGAAGTTTTTGCTGAAATGTGACTATTTTACTGAAAAGTTGCCTGTGAGTATAGCAAACTTTTATAAGCAAACTCTGCCAGCCTGGAAAATTATATACAAGCAGAAATCTAGCAGAAACCCTAACCCTAACCCTAAAAAGGCAATGAAAACAAACTATTTTGGTTACTGTAAACAAGTGTGTGTGTTTTTTAATTTAATCGATATTTTATTGGTATACACTGGCATGTTCAATAATGTTAAAAATTGTCGTTTATATACTATTTTAAAAAAACTAACTGAAAAAACGTTTACACTCTGTATAGAGACGTCCGGTGGGTCTTTATATACAAGCTCCAGCTGGTGACATTACTTTATATTATGTATTATGTTTAGTGTCACCTATAAATTCTGTGATAAGAAGCCCTGTAAATATAATAAACTATGAAAACCATCATGATTAACTAGATACAGAAAACTAAAATACAGCTCTCCAATAAATTCAAGTTGAGATTATTCTTACGGGCAACGTTAAAGTACACACAATTAAAATCTAATCTTTCGAGAAACAAAGCATTGCCCTGACGCTTAGTTCTCCTCCTGCAGCCCTCTAGCGCCCCTCACAGGTGACCATCCACGCATGTTGAGAACCATTCAGCGGATGTGACGTCACCGCGTGGCACGTCATTACAATAACATGGCTGATGTCTGTCTTCCAAGAAACAAACTAAAACTCCTTAACTGCCTAAATTATGACAGATTGATAAGTCACATTAAAGCCGAATGAAAAACTATACTAATTTACATCGAGCAGTCATTTTAGCATCTTGTTAACGTAACGTATTAATGTCCAGTATTCTGCTTAAATTTTACTTTGACGTTATTTGAATGGACTTCGTGGCCGTACGTGGCGCTTGTTAGCAGTTAGCTGCTGCCACTCACCGGGTTTCACGTACAGCTCCTCCATTTGGGCTCCAACAGCAGCAGTTTCAGCCTCAGCAGGGTAAAGCTAAGCTGGGGACTCAAACTCGCTCCTCGGCTTAAGGAGCAGGCAGGACTCACTGAGTGATGTTGCTGAAGGAAAATCCCGAGGAAACGCTTGAGCCTCTACGTGTTGTTCAGCTTAAAGAGCAAAGTGACGTCAACGCGCACGACGTCATGACGTCAGCACCTGAGAACACAAAAGAAGAAAAGTGATCAAAACCAGACTGAAAACGTCTCTATTTTAAATAGGTCTTAAGGTTGTCCTGTTTTATTATTTTATGAGGCTACCTTCAAAAGATTAACAACAACAACTTTACTGATCAAACTTCATTCATTAAAATTAAAATAGTTCTTGTTCTCTGATGTGTCTTTAATTAAAATAAAAAATTTCATGTGAAATTTTACCATAATAAGACTTAACATTGAACTCCTCCACATTCTTTTTGATTTTATTCTTTTGTTTATTGTGGATTTGTTTCCACACGATAACTGTGTGGTTAACTGTGTTTTTTAGGTCTTTATGGGACAAACAAGTGAGTTTTGGTTTGATCTCTCTACGATAATCATACGGGCTATGATGTCTGTTTTGGTGTTTCTAGGTGGTGGACGAGAGCAGATTTTTAAAAATTTATTTTTAAATGTTCTTCAGTCATGAGCATGTCAAATTGAGTGAGTTTTTGAGCATGTTTAGGGGGTCAAATATGGGCCACATGACACGTAGATATGATAATAATAATAAAAAGAAAACATTACATATGCAATAGGATTGCTGGCCTTCCGGGCTCAGTCCTTAATAAAGATTCGGATTGCTAACGTGTGAATGCCTTCACACAGAAAACATCAGCAACAAGTACAGACTCACTGTTGAATTTTTACAGCTGTGACATCAAATCTCCTCAATCTTTGTAGTTGAGTATCTTCGACCCCAGTCTAAAGGGTCCAGTGTTGGACTACATGTGTGTCTGGATTACAGTTTGGATGAAACTGCAGTTGATGTGGACGAATAATCTGGAAGACGTTATCTCTCCTTTAAAGCGTGTGTGTGTGTGTGTGTGTGTGTCGGGCTGAATGTTTTCCTGCTGGTTGTGACTCAGTGTAACTGGACACAGGTTGTAATCCAATCCCCTGTGAGTTCCCAGCGGACCAACAAACCTCCAGATGACCTCCACTCACATGGACGTCAGAATGTGTCCAATAGAAACACACAACAGAGACACTAAAAAGACATCAGAGACATCCACGCCAGATTTGTGTCCCATTTCTTTGAGGAGGACCAGAGGACTCCCTGTCTTCCTGACCTGTTCTCTCACTTCTTCCAGTGTGCTCAGAACAACTGTGTGTGTGGACACTTTTTATAGTGAAGAGCGAGGAGCGAGGTGGAGAGGGAGGGGAGTGATGAGATCAGCAGGAGGAGGAGGAGACAAACAGCATCCTTCATCAGGCAGAGAGGAGGAGAGGAGGAGAGGAAACATCCGGACACGAATAAAAGAAAGACACAAAGAAGAAGAACAAGAAGAAGAAGAAGAAGAAGAAGAGGCGACTGATGGTGTGTGAGAGACGGACGAGAGACACACACAGACAAAGAGAGAGGAGGCTGTAACGTCCACGGGGCCTGAACCTGTGTGTGAGTGTGTGTGTGTGTGTGTGTGTGTGTGTGTGTGTGTGTGTGTGTGTGTGTGTGTGTGTGTGTGTGTGTGTGTGTGTGTGTGTGTGTGTGTGTGTGTGTGTGTGTGTGTGTGTGTGTGTGAGATCAGCTGTTGGAGGGCGGAGCCATGATGGGGAAGGATTACATGTTGGCCATCATTATAGTCAACTATGATGGTAAGAAACACACACACACACACACACACACACACACACACAAACACAGTTGTTTACGTGTTGTGTTTGCTCCTGGCAGCTGGACACGTTCGCATGTTTGACCTCGATTCTTCACACAGAACCAAAAGGGTCTGTTGACGTATTGTTGAAAACCCTTTATTGTTTGTTTATCTTTTTTTGTTTTCTTTAAAGTGATGAATTAAAACCTGTTTAACAGGTGGGAATAATTTAATAGACGTTTGCATGAATGCTCGAATGGAAGGCTCCGTTTAAACAACGTTTTCAAGTGCAAGCTTTTGTTGTGTTGTGAGGTCTGTTGACACGACAACGGTGCTGAGAGACGTCGAAAAAAAAGCGACCTTTCGAAAACAGCTCTCAAGGTGGAACTTTTTAAAAAAATGCACCGACACATCTTCATGTAAAAGGAGGGGGGAAAAAATGCCACTTTCCTGAACTGCAGCTACTGTGAATGAACACCATATTAATGCTTCTTCTGCACATGCTCAGTCGATGGACAATAACAACAATGGCGACCTCCAGAGTGTGGTGACTCCTCGTCGACATTCCCCTGGTTCTATAGTTTTATACTTGCTCGTCACCGTAATAAGTCACCAGATGTCTATACGGATGTGGATGCACTCCCATTGTTAATGTTTATAGCGTGTTGTTCTTTGTTGCATGTGTGTGTGTGGTTTCAGTACAAAAAATGACCAGCGGCTCCCCCTCCTGGTCTGGCATGCTAACTACATAGTCTCAGCCGCTGTGTCATTTACATGTAAGCGGACGTTATTTTCAAAACGTTGCCTTTTCAAATATGCAAACTCAGACTCCTCACTCTGAACATAGTTTTGTATACTGGTTAACTCCACTTTCATCATGTTAAAAAAACAAAGGCTCGCTAATTTACATTCTGTTTCTTTCACTTGTTTTGTAAAATAATGATGACGTGTTTTGGTGCATTAAGTTGTAAGGATGAGAAGAGTGACTTCAGAGCAGTTCGCTATGAGTTCATGCGCGGGTGTCTCAACGTGCATCCTGTTAACATGACGCACTAACATTTAGAAACGTTTCAATAACGTTTCCATATGGATGAGTAGAGTAGCGCTTCATGATTTGAATTATAGTCAACAAAAACAAGTAAGCACAATTCAAACACTTAGATCCGTTGTTTTCTATTTCTATTTTGTAACATTTTAGAGCCACGGCAGCAGGTCGCTGAGACGAGAATGTTGTGACAAACCTGCTCTCTTTTTTAAAATTTTGGAAATAAGGCTCAATGGATGTGATGCCAAATATCGATCCACTTCCTGTTCCACTCCGTGGATCACATGACTCAGCATTTTCTCACTCACCCTCATTCATTATTTACTTTCTGTTCAGCTTCTCTTACTCATAAATGTCTGACAGATGAGCTGTGTTTCCCTCAGTTCGGTCTGACAGGAGGCACATACTGGGTGCGTTCGAATAGTCCCTCCTATCTCCTTTCCTATTCGCTTTTCCTAAACCTCCAGAAGTGTTTAAGGTGGTGGCCATGATAAGGAACGTTCAAATTCTCCACAATGTTGCTTTTCACTAACTCCTTTAGGAAGTCTCCTAACACCTTCCCTTAACCCCGTGATGTCATCCACAGTGTTTAGGAAAGGAGGAAGAGTGGATAGGAAAGGAGAAAGGAGGGACCATTTGGAAGCACCCAGTGCTTCCCTCCATCCTGTCTGACAGGTCAAACTCAGTGTTTATCTCAGTGTATAACAAGACAGTCCGGGTTCCCTCAGTTCTGTCTGACAGGATCGCTTAGCATTTCCATCAGCTCTGTCTTATAGAAGGAACTGATTCTTCCCTCAGCTATGTCTGACAGGATGAACGCAGTGTTTCCCTCGGCTCTGTCTGACAGGATGAACGCAGTGTTTCCCTCGGCTCTGTCTGACAAGATGAACGCAGTGTTTCCCTCGGCTCTGTCTGGCAGGATGCACGTAGTTCTGTGACTGTCCATCAGGTCTTGTTTTTCCTGAATGTTTGTACATTCTAACACACGCCGCTGTGACATCACAGTGGGTCCACCGCCTGGTTGTGTAGTTTTGCCAGGAGCACGCACTCACCTGGCTGAAGATCAACAAGAGCAGAAACACCCTTCATCGGGATGAAGGTACAAGCAGATGGTGGGTTCAGATTGGACGACCCAGGGGCAGGCACGCACACACATGCAAGCCCACACACACACAGTGCTGTGTCAATGTGTTGTTGTGACTCATTTGTATGAGTCAGCAGGTTAAAGTCACCTTCAGCTGCAGTGAGATACTGCTGAGTCATGTCCATCAGCAGCGTCTCACCTTTCATTTGTCAGAGTAGCACCAACCAATCAGCCCATCCAGTCGTCCTGCAAGAGCTGCTGGGAGCTTGGAGGCCACATCAGGAAGTGGAACTGTTTGGCAGCGTTCGCCTCAGTGGTTTTCATCAGTCTGGAAAACGGGGCCGTTAGGCTCCAATATGCTCCTTCCACTTCATGCCTTTTGCTCTAAAGCTGTGAGGCTTTAAAAAGAACAATAAATCGAGCAAACAGTCACGTGAAAACCACGCACATCAGATGTTTGTCTCCCCCTAGTGGTGTGAGTCTTGAGGACGGCAGCAACGTGGGGATGCAGCAGGGTAAGAGAGGGACACAGTCTGTGCGAGGAGAGGGGATTTCAACACGGGGATCCATGTTCGATACCCAGTGAAGTGTGTGTCTCTTTCTGTCTCTGCAGACAACATTTGGACAGATCAGAACCTGCTCCTGGACCCGGACCTTCCTTCAGGCTGGAGAACCATCAAAGACTCTACCGGAACGTACTACTGGCATGTTCCAACCGGCACCACCCAGTGGCAGCACCCGAGGACCACGGGGGCCACTCCAGCACTGGAAACACCGGTGAGGACGGACGGACGGACAGATGGACAGATGGACAGATGGACAGATGGACAGACGGACAGAGTTATGTACATTTCTTATGTATGGTGTCTCAGCAGGAGGAGTCGGGATCTCAGAGTAGCGACCAACCATCCGGCGCTCCACCTGAGAACAGGTAACGCCGCCCAGGTCAAAGGTCACAGCTCACCCTGCGCTGCACTCCATTCACTCAGTTTGTTCTTTCAGGGCCTCCTGGCACCAGGAATACCTCAGCAACCAAGACCCCGACACCAAGGTGAGGTCAGAACAACCACATGGAACATCAATAACAACAGCAACGTCAAGCCGCCGCCACACCAATAATGACATCAACAGCAACAATGATAACAACAACAACCACTATCCCAATAACCACGCCAACATCAACCATCAATATCAATGGCGACAACCACCACCACATGATCAACAACCACAGGATCAACAACCACATTATCAACAACCACATAATCAAAAACCACATTATCAACAACTGCAACAACCACATTATCAACAACCACATTATCAACAAGTGCATTATCAACAACCACATTATCAACAAGCACATTATCAATAAGCACACTATCAACAACCACAACAACCACATTATCAATAAGCACACTATCAACAACCACAACAACCACATTATCAATAAGCACATTATCAACAACCACAACAACCACATTATCAATAAGCACACTATCAACAACCACAACAACCACATTATCAACAACCGCAACAACCACATTATCAATAAGCACACAATCAACAACCACAACAACCACATTATCAATAAGCACACTATCAACCACCACAACAACCACATTATCAACAACCACATGATCAACAACCACATGATCAACAACCACAACAACCACATGATCAACAACCACAACAACCACATTATCAACAACCGCAACAAACACATTATCAACAACCACATTATCAACAAGTGCATTATCAACGAGCACATTATCAACATCACACATTATCAACAACCCCATTATCAATAAGCACACTATCAACAACCACAACAACCACATTATCAATAAGCACATTATCAACAACCACAACAACCACATTATCAATAAGCACACTATCAACAACCACATTATCAACAACCACAACAACCACATTATCAATAACCACATTATCAATAAGCACACTATCAACCACCACAACAACCACATTATCAACAACCACTTTAACAATAAGCACACTATCAACAACCACAACAACCACATTATCAACAACCACATTATCAACAACCACATGATCAACAACCACATGATCAACAACCACATCAACCACATTATCAACAACCACATTATCAACAACCACATGATCAACAACCACATGATCAACAACCACATTATCAACAAGCACATTATCAACAACCGCAACAACCACATTATCAACAACCACATGATCAACAACCACAACAACCACATCAGGACCAGTGATGCTGGTAAGTGTTAATTAGTAACACATTACTCTGATATGACTACTTTTTTCAGTAACTAGTAATCTAACATGTTACTATTTCCAAACCAGTAATCAGATTAAAGTTACAGTACATGTACAAGTCACTGAGTTACTGTTGTAGTGTTATAAGTTTCTTGGAGCCGCTTTATTATTCAACAGAACCAGCCGCTCCTCCAAACTGAAACAGACACAAAACAGACACTGCAGCTCACCTGACCCGCCCCTTTCTCCACTCTCAGCCAATCACAGGCCAACTCGTTCTAACGGTGCATTCAGGGAACACAAAAGAGTTGGAACCAACCATTGTCATCAATAAACCTTAACATTGCAATAAGCCCCTCTTTTTAAATCAATCAATCAATGACTTTATTTGTCCAGGAGGGGGGCAATTAAAGTCACATAGAGCAGGCAGTGCAAATAATTAAATAAATAGTGCAACATGTGACAATAAAAGCGTGAGTCAGATATAATTACAACACAGAATGAAGGTCAAAGGTTAAATATGTTCCAGCAGGTGCAGGAGGCGGAGATCAGCAGAGGTTTGGGCAAAACTGGTTGTAATTTTTATGTTCATATGATGGAGGGTGTCGGCAGCGGCTGAAAGTAACTAAATAGTAACTTGTAATCTAACTTAGTTACTTTTAAAAACAAGTAATTGGTGAAGTAACTATGTTACTTTTTAAAGGAGTAACTAGTAATCAGTAATTGTATTGGTTTTTATTTCTAAAGAAACTGTGGCAACACTGATCACAACATCATCAACAGCAACATCTAGTACAGAGGTCTCTAACCCTGGTCCTCCGGGGCCCCGGTCCTGCAGGGTTTAGCTCCTCCCACTTCAACACACCTGATTGTGACGAGGGGCTCGTCACTGGACTCTTTCACCACCTTGGTGATGACATCATCATTGCATTCAGGTCTGCTAAAGCAGGGAGAGACTAAAACATGCAGGACAGGGGCCCTGGAGCACCGGGGTTGGAGACCCCTGGTCTTAGTACAACCACAGCAACGTCAACAACCACCAACGTCACAATCAACTCCACAACAACCACATGACATCATCATCGACATTTTCATCAATCGCAACACCAGCAGACAAAACAATGACTCCCAGGGAGAAAGTGTTGACGCTGATGAGAATCAGAACAACGAGGTGAAATCAGAGCTTCAGGATTTACTCTGTTGATTTAATCTGCTTTAATCTCGCTCTCTCTCTCTCTCTCTCTTTGATCTAATCTGACTTAATCTGTCTGTCTGTGGCCTCCTTTCTCCCTCTCTCCCCGTCTGTCCCCCATCCATTTGTTTTCCACCCATTTGTCCCCATTCTCCGCCCGCCCGTCCTCGTCTCCGCCCTGCAGTGCTTCGCAGTGCGCTCTCTGGGCTGGCTGCAGGTGGAGGAAGAGGACCTGTCTCCTGGTCGCAGCAGCCTCGCCGTCAGCAACGTGATCCAGCAGCTGTCCCACTGCAGCAGCCCGGAGCAGAGAGAGCGACAGGGCGCCTGGGGCGAGGTGAGACATCCAGAGCACCCCCCCCTCCCCCCTCCAGAGGTCAGACATCCACACGACACCTGTAACACCTGGGACCTGTCTCTCTGTCTGCCTGCAGGGGCGGGAGATGATGCTGGTGCTGAAGAAGGACACCCTGTCCCTGTTGGACCCGTTAGACCACACCCCTCTGCACTGTCAGCCAATCATCAACATCCGTGTGTGGGGGGTGGGCTGCAACAACGGCAGGTGAACCTAAAAGAGTGCAGCCAGTGGAACGACGTTAACGTTTCCTTCCGCCTTCAGTCGCTCTGCTAAGCTAGGCTGAAACTCACCCCTGCACGCTGAGATGCTCAAATCAAGCGCACCTTTTTTTTGCTCACCTATCCGCTCCACTAACGCTGTCACTCTCTCTGTTTCTTTGCCACGCCCCTTCCCTGCCCCCTGCCCTCTCTCTCCCTCCCTCCCTCCCTCCCTCCCTCCCCACTCACACTCACCCGGGCAGGGACAGGTAAATAGCTTCACCTTTATACCGCGAGCTGCCAAGACGACGAACCGTCACTGAACGCCTCGCCTGAAACTGTGTCTTGTCTGTGTTGGTGGTGCGTTCAGGGACTTCGCCTTCGTTGCGGGTGATAAGGACAGCTGTGTGTTGAAGTGTCACGTGTTTCGCTGCGACGCTCCGGCGAAAGCCATCGCGTCGGCGCTGCACCAGATGTGCTCCAAGGTCAGAGACTCCAGCCCAGTTCCCACTCCCCTCCCTCAGATATGGAGCAGCAGGAACCAACACACCTCCTCCAGAGCAGGCGTCTGTCTCCCCCTGGTGGTGGGGAGACATGATGACAGCAGCATGTCTGAGTGAGGGGGCAGTTTAGTAACAAACTACAGGAATACCGAAATGCACACCAACTCTTCAACCCCTCCCTCCTTTTTAAAAAAAAGCATTTCTAGTTCAAATTTCATAAATACAAGAAAATGACTTCCTATATTTTTAGTTGATTTGGAAAAAAAAGCTGCCAGCCATTTCTCATGCTGAAACTAACATCTTTTCCTGGAGCATATCTAATAGTAATACCATTTTAATTCTACACATTACATTTTGACATCTGAAAGAGAACGTTTCTATTTCTTTAATAAAAGTAAAAAGTTTTCACTTCAATAATAATTAAACTAAACAAATCAACCTAAAACATTCCTTGTAAAAACAATAATGTGAAACTAGTTTCAAAAATGTTTCAGGGAGAGATGAAGAGAGAGATGATTTGTCAATTACCTTAAAGTTTTTGTCTTGTGATTCCCCTCAATAAGCAACGTACTTATGTTTCCATGACAACTCAATAAAAAGATTCCGATTTCCATAACAATCGAAAAACAATACATTCATGGTTTCCATAGCGACCAAAGTTAATGGCAGGTCTGGTCTCCATGTCCAGCCAGTGGCTGGGTGAAATGTTTGCGGCTGTGATGACAACAGAGCCCTGGGTGCTGCCTGGCAGGTGTAGTTGTGTTGTGCAGCTTCATATCGATGATGTTCTTTTGGTATCAAACTCGCACCGTTTGTCGTGGTGATGACATCACTCTTTCCGATTCAGATGATGTCGGAGAAGGCGCTGATGAGGCCGACACGTTCGCTCACCATGGAGAGCATCTCACCTGAAGACCTGCCAAGACAAGGTGACCCGCAGCTCCCCCCCCCCCGCTGCTCCCTGATTGGTTCAACTCTGAACGCCTGTTTGTTTGTTGGTTTGTTTGTTTGTTGCAGTGGAGTTTTTGGACGCGGTGCGACAGCAGGTGCAGAAGTTTGAGGTTCAATATATTGGAAACCTGCCGGTGTCCAGAGCCATGGGTGAGACCTGAAGGCAGCACGGCCTCCACCGGCCCCGCTGACACATCATATTTGCGTTTTTGTTTCATTGTGTTTGGACTGCAACGTTTTGAAAATGATGTCTGTTTACATGGAAACTGCAGAAATGTTGAAAACTATGTAGTTTCCATGCCAGGCCACTAGTGGTTGCTAGAGGGAAGAGCACGTACCGCATTAATTTTCAAGAATGCATGTGGAGAATGATTTACGACTTCCTATTTCGGTTCTCGTGTAAACTGACACTAATACAACAAAAGTTTTCCGTTTTAACTTGAAGGTATTGGTATGTGAACAGGACCTCAATTCTAGTTTCATCGTTAGTTTCATGACATATTATCATTCTGTCCCATTGAGGTGGTTTATCACTTTTCACATCATCAACCGACTCTGCGTCCCCTGGTGTTGACTTCAGGTGTTGTGCACTGCAGGTATGGAGGTGTTGAATCGGGCCATAGAAAGCATCATGAACTGTAAGGACCGGGACGACTGGGAACCAACGGTGATCCACATCACCGATACTGTTCTGTCTCTGTGGAGGGGGCAGGTGAGTGGCACCTTGCTAGGGTGGGGGGGGGGGGTTCCACGCCACTCCACTGTCTCTAACCCGTCCTCTCTGCCCCCTGCAGGATGGGGAGGAGCCGCTGTGGGAGTGTCAGGTGCGCCTCCTCACCTTCCTGGGCGTCGGCCATGACAGTCATACCTTTGCCGTGATTGTGGACGGCGGCACGCAGCAGTTCGAGTGTCATGTGTTCTGGTGCGAACCCGACGCGGGAATGCTGTCAGAGGCGGTGCAGGCGGCCTGCATGGTGGGGAAAACAAGCACGCCTACAATCAGACCCTCCTCTCTTGCTAACTCGTCTCTAACGCCCGTCTCCTCCAATCAGGTTCAGTATCAGAAGTGTCTGGTGGCTCAGACTCCTCCTCCGAGGTCCAAATCGTGGCGCGCGACCCCGGCGAAGGTGAAACGGGCCAACTCCATGGACAGCGCCGCATTCCCTCCCTTCACATCCCATCACTATGGCAACGGTGGCAGCACTTCCACCATGAAGGGTAACAGCAGCGGCGTGAGGAAGGGGATGTTGGCTTTCTTTGAAACTTTCCGCAACAAACAGGCCGCCACCTCCTCATAATGGGGGTGGGACCACCAGAGTGCGCCGGTCGAGGGGGGGAGACGCCGGCAACCTGATTGGCTGAACTCTGCGCACACGCAGCTTCTGGTGGTCCTAGCGGTCGACTGATGTCACCAGCAACAGCGGAGACCCAGCGCTCACTGGGAGGGGGAGTGGGAACACACCTGGACTCATAGTGACGATAGACGAGGTGGTGGTCCAGTGATTGGACCGCAGTAGGGAAGAGTTCCACCACAGAAGAAGAAGAGCGATGAGTCGGAGCCTCCTAAGTGACCCGTCAGCCGCAGACGATCAACCCACCACAAACATCGGAAGGAGTTCATGGCACAGAGTCAAAGACTATCCCCGGAAAAAAGTATTTTAACTAAACGTAGAGAATAACGTAGAGCAGAAACGCATCTTGAAATGCTAACGTTAGCATCGGGTATGTATCCTGTAAGTCCGCTTCAAGCTTCCTGTTTTGTTTTAAGGCTGCAGTGAACCGCCGGGGTTGGGAGGATTAATAACTCCTGGAAGAACCAGCATCTGAATGTGAGTGGTTACCATGGTTACCAGGAAGACCACGGATACCACAGTTACCACTGTAGCTTGCTAAGGCCAGAAACGCATTTTAAAGAATTTTATCGTAGCGAACGTGGCGGTTTGCATGTAAGACGGGGGAGAACGTCGAAGCACGTTAGCACGTTAGCTTTACCGAATGCACAGCTGGCCCCGCCCACAGAGTGCCCCTGCTGCGCCCCGATTGGTCGAGTCCGTGGTGGGTCCAATGTCAGTAGGGAAAAAAAAAAAAGGCGGTGAGTTGTTTACCTGCAGTGACAACTTTGGCACAAAAACAAACTGATGATGTCATGTATAAACAACTAAAAAATAAACAAATAAACATCCTGTTTTCTTCTGGTCCTGAAGCTACTTTCACTAATTTTCTTGATTTTATTTCACATATTCTTTCCTTTGAATATGTGAATATTCTTTCCTTGTTTTGTTGACAGAAAGAAAGTCAAAAACATTACAAAATAAAAAAAATTTAAATACTTAGACAACAAATGTAAGTTATCTTTAAAAAAAAATTTTTTAATCCTTCAAAATGTACATACTTGTGTCAGTCTATTGACTGTGTGAACAGGTGACAACAAAACATACACCTGAGGGTGTTGAGGGAGGGGGGAGGGGGGGGGGGGGGGGCAACAACACTGAATTCAACCACAGAGCAGTTTGACTGGATGAAAGGTTTCTCTCACTTTAAGATAAAGTTCGATTTTGGAAAATTATGCAGGAAGAGGAGGAGGAGGAGGGGGAAGGGAGGAGTAGGGAGGTGCTCCTCCTTTGCTCCTCCTGCTTGAGTTCAGTCTGTGAGAGCTCTTCAAGCGTCAAGCTGCTGGTGAGTCCTTTTTAAAATTTTAAAAAACAACAAAAACGAATAGATTAAACAACCAAAATGTGTCCATTTTTAAATTTTAAAACGTGTGACGTTTGTTTGTGTTAAACTGCTGAGGACCACTCCGGACTGACTTCACAGTTCATTGTCGGTCAGCGGGATGCTGCTTACCGTTGTTTACACTTTATTGTATTGTTTTATTCACTGCTCACAAGTCAACTCTATTGACTCTTTACTTTATTCGGAAGGTTTCATTTTTTTTAAAACAGTTTCCCAAAACTTTTGTTTTCCTCTCTCCGAACAGAGAACCCACACTGCACGAGACAACAACAGGAGGTCTGTGAGGGCGATGACATCACGCAGGGAAGCCAATTAGATTAGAGCAGGAATGAGGCAGCTGATGAGGAGACACATTCACGAAACATCCAGACTGTGAATAATCTGCTGAGTGTTGCTGAGTCCAGTGAGAAACCTGGAGGAAAAGTGAAAGACGGACAAAAACAAAACACAAGAATCCCTTTCAGAAAATGAAAGTAGTGTAATTTAAGGTATTTCACCGGGAGTCTAGTCGAAACAGTTTTGGTTGGGGTGTCCCGGGGTTTTGCAGTTCACACAACGATTGAAAGCACGTTGTTTGGGAAAGGTTTTACGTTTACACGGCAACGTTTTGAAGATGAAGTCTCCTCGGAGACGGCAGAAGGGCTGAAAACGGTGTAGTTAGCATGCTGGACCACTAGGTGGTGCTGCTTGTTGTTTCTGAAATGAAACCTCACGCGCTTCCAGCAGAGGACAAACAACACCGCGTCTCAGTGTGTCCAGTTTAAGCTCTCTGACATTTTGCGTTGACTTTCAGATTTTCTCTGCGAGTTTCCCCGACCCTCCAGATGAGCTCCGACCCTCCTCCTCTTCATCTCTACCCTCCTCCTCCTCCTCCTCCTCCTCCGTACTGTCCTCTCGTCCCCGACGGCCCGACGGCTCCTGTCTTCTCTTCAGGTGAGAGGAAATAAACGCTCAATCAACGCAGTCAGCTGGTTGGGTTGTGGTGGGCGAGGTGGGCGTGGCCAGCAGGTGCTACACCTACTGTTGGATAGAAGGAGTGATGTCTTGAAGCTTCAGAGAAGAAACGAGACCCAGGGGACGTCCAAAATGTCTCTCCTGTCTCCTCATCTATTGACTTTAACCCCAGAAGTGTTTGTGTAGCAGCCATGATAAGGACTGTCTGAATTCTCAATAAGCAAAGGAAAGGAGGACTGTCTTCCTTTAGAGCTTCCTTTAGAGCCTCCTTTAGCCTAGGAAACACTGATGCTTCCTTTAGAGTCTCCTTTAGCCTAGGAAACATTGATGTTTCCTGTAGCCTAGGGAACACTGATGCTTCCTTTAGCCTAGGGAACACTGATGCTTCCTTTAGAGTCTCCTTTAGCCTAGGAAACATTGATGCTTCCTTTAGAGCCTCCTTTAGCCTAGGAAACACTGATGCTTCCTTTAGAGCCTCCTTTAGCCTAGGGAACATTGATGCTTCCTTTAGAGCCTCCTTTAGCCTAGGAAACACTGATGCTTCCTTTAGAGCTTCCTTTAGCCTAGGAATCACTGATGCTTCCATTAGAGCCTCCTTTAGCCTAGGAAACACCGATGCTTCCTTTAGCACCTCCTTTAGCCTAGGAAACACCGATGCTTCCTTTAGAACCTCCTTTATCAAAGGAGATCAGCTAATGCTAACCCACAATTCCTTGCAGTGACATCATTTAAAGGGCCGGCTCATCTCGTAGCCTCGTAACACCTTTCACTAAGTCCTTTAGGAAGCCTCCTAACACCTTTCCTCAACTCCTTTAGGAAGTCTCCTAACATCTTTCCTTAACCCCGTGACATCATCCAGGGGTAAAGATAAAGTCCATCAATAAGGAGATAGGAGGGACTGTGTCGCCCTCTATAGGTGGCAGTAATGATGACAAGACTCATGTGTGATTCCTGAGTCACGTCAAGAAAAACTGTTTATTTTTAGCATTATATAAGTTCCCTTTCAAAGCAAAAAAAAAAAAAAAAATTTACATTTGAGTCATTCCATTTCATAGTTTGTTGTTACCATGACAACAGGGCGTGGCAACAGTCGACTGAGCTGTTTTAACAAAACTGCCGTCTTACTTCCTTGTAGAACTAAACAACTCCATGTGGTCATGTGACCTGCTGTTGTGTCTTTACAGGTCTCATGTCAGCACCAGGTGTCTTCCCCGGCTCGCCATACCAGGTACCCAGCATGCATTGCTGCCAGTGGCGGCGCCAGAGACTTTTCTCTCCCGGTGCTTTTTAAGTAACTCAAAATGTCTTCACAGAAAGAAAAAACAACATTTGATCAATAAAACTGGAAGCTTTTTTGAACCTTATTTGAAGACATAACTGAAAATGACATTTTTTACAGAAAAATTTACATTTAGGTTCTAAAAGCTAACTTAATTTTGTTTATTTGTATATATTATCTGTAATAATTTTTTAAAAATCGTATACACATTTTTGTACACTTCTTTTAAAACTTAACAAACAACAGAAAACTTAAAAAAAATTGACAATGAACAAATTGTACAATTGTAAAGAACAATACATCTGTACATATATCAGGTAGTCTAGGTCAGTGATCTGCAACCTTTTTTGTGACATTCCACTAAATCAAATTGACCTGGAGCCGCAAAACATGTTTCACCTTTAAAATGAGGCTCTTAAAGTTTCATATAATCAGTAGTTTTGAATCAAAGACAGCATCTTATGTTACATTGCTGACGTTTCAGTTCCAAGCTGGGATGGTAAACATTTCATGGTATTTTCAGCTCTTTTTGTTTCATCCTTCTTTTCCAGCATTTGTCTTAAAATGTGGACATTTTAGATTAAACTAGAAATATCTATTAATCTCAGAAGGGAAATTCCTTAAAGCATTGCTGCATACAGATTAAAACAAAATAAAGTTGGAAATCAAATAACAGGGAAAAAAATAAATATCAATATATGCAAGGTTTATCTGTGACTCGTATCAGCACAGAAAGGATTACATGAACAGTAAACAGTATTTACAGGGAGTTCTATTATAGCCACAGGAAGGAATGGCATTTGAACCATTTTATCTCTTTTCTAAGTTGTTTGGCTGTTTTTGTGGCTTTATCTGGTTTCCCATTGTCGTCATTGTGCTTAATTGAGAGACAAAAATCATTTTGAAAATCACTCTGGTGTGTAAATAAATCTAGAGCCTGCCGACCTCTAACCCCGACGCTGCCTTTACAACACGTTTTATTTCACAAGCATGTTTCAACGTTTAAATTCAATATGTGCTGCACCTTCAGTTGGAGGCGTCAGCGTTACCATGACGACCTCTCCCTCCTACGCAGACCTTTCCTCAGTCATACTCGGGTGGAGGAGATCTCTCCTACTACCATGGACCTGGAGGAGCTGCCGGTTCGATGTCGCCTCTCGGGCCCCTGATGACTCAGCCAGGATACCAGGGGGTGACCCCCGGGTCCCCGGGGGCCCCCTACCCCTCCAAACACACAGGTACAAAAGGAAAAACAAGTCCAGAACTTTTGGTTTTGGATCACTTTTGGATTCCTCGTGCTTCGGTGTTTGAACACTGACGGTGTTGTTTGCCTCAGTGTACGTGATGCACCCCCAGCAGGAGGCTGCCGGCGGCGGCGGCGGCGGGGGAATGGGCTCCCGCCTGGCGGCGTTATCCACGGCCCTGTGCTGCTGCTCCCTGCTGCCTCTGGCCTTTCAGCACTGCTGCTGACCGCCATCATCAGGATGAAGAACTAATCGTTTAACCATCTCAGTGTTGCTGCTGCCGAACTCACACCTATGACTCTAAACTCAACCAGTTTCAGAGAGCACATAATGATCACTAACAAGCTGCTGCATTGCATCGTCTTTGAATAAATACTGATTTATTATTACTCAGTATGTGTGTGTGTGTGTACAACCCAATCAGATTTCTGTCACTGCTCGCTGAGGCCAGCTGTCATCTGATTGGTCGACAGCGCCCAAGCAGAGTCCGACCAATCAGTGAGCTGCTCCTCTGACAAGCACGGCAGCGGCATTACGAGCTGCAGCACTTCACCCCTGTTTGTGAGCAAGTAAAATGAAGGATAAATGTGGCCCAATATAAATACACTAGATAAGACAAACTAAAAATGGTAACAATTTGTCGTGCAAATTTGAAAACGCTGTAATCTTGAATGTATGATTCAAGTCCTGAAAATGGTCCCACCTATGTAATCGTCAAATCCTACAATGTAAACAATCAAGTTTTTAGCTTGTGTGGCGTTCAAAAAAAACGTCCTTATGTGGCGTTCGTGGCTGTTTTCATCCACCAACTTTGACAGCCGTAAAATTATATCAGAAGAATATTTTCTTCCAACTTTTTTTGGCATAAATCTGTTAATGTTCTTCACAACTTCTATAAAACACATTTAGGAGGATTTCACTACTGTTGGCCTTAGCAGCGATACCATGTGTGTGTGTGTGTAGGACGTTGCTCGTTGATGACGTGTGTGGCTCTGAAAAGAGCCGTTGTGTCGTGGGGGGGGTCCTCTAAGCCCTCTCCCCGCGGATGCGGCGGGCCAGCTGGATGTCTTTGGGCATGATGGTGACCCTCTTGGCGTGGATGGCGCACAGGTTGGTGTCCTCGAACAGCCCCACCAGGTAGGCCTCGCTGGCCTCCTGCAGAGCCATGACGGCGGAGCTCTGGAAGCGCAGGTCGGTCTTGAAGTCCTGGGCGATCTCTCGCACCAGGCGCTGGAAGGGCAGCTTGCGGATCAGCAGCTCGGTGGACTTCTGGTAGCGGCGGATCTCACGCAGAGCCACGGTACCGGGCCTGTAACGGTGAGGCTTCTTCACTCCGCCGGTGGCCGGGGCGCTCTTCCGGGCGGCCTTGGTGGCCAGCTGCTTCCTGGGGGCTTTTCCTCCGGTGGACTTACGGGCGGTCTGCTTCGTTCTGGCCATGTTTTCTGCCTTGTCTTCTTCTTACTGCGGCGGTGTGAGTTCCTCCGCAGCCGCGCCGCTTTATATACACACACACAGCGCGAGGAGCGGCTGCGCTGATTGGTCAAGGGCTCAGAAAGCGCGGGCTGCTCTCTGGACGTCTATTGGTTGAGAAAATTCAAACGTTCAGTTGCGATGCAAAAAACCCTGCGCGGCGCGTTTAACGCTTCCGTGAACGGTTGTTTTTACTCTTTACTTTTATCGAAACCGTTTATTATAAAGACTTCAGTCCATATCCATCAGCAAGTTTGTACTTGTACAGACGTTTATGTCAACTGTCCCCATATTAAACTAAACTCAGACGTTTGTCACATGGCATTCTTGGAGGAAACTGCCGAAATAAATCAAATATTTTATTTACCCACTAGAAAGGATAGCTTTAGGTTACAGTAGTTTGCTGCGCTCCTATTTCATCACCATTAAACTCTGTTAACGTTCATGTTTAAATATTCATTTTTCATCCATCCTGCACTCATCTACAGTTGCTTTTAATAAAGCGGTTTTTTTTTTTAATGTGTCTACATTCTGTACATCAGGGACTGCCTTGAAAAGGACAACGCGTTTATCACAGAAATAAAAACTCAACCTGTGTAGATCAATGTCATAATTTCCATTAAACTGCTAAAATGTTATAATGTAGTGTATATAGACTATACAATTTATAAGTAGTGAGAACATTAATCTTATTGTGACTAAAATCATAGAACTGGGTGTAGCAGAAGGAGCCTTCAGATGGATTGTGTGGCTCTTAAAAGAGCCGTTGTGTTGTTGCGGTTCCCGGATGTTTAGCCGCCGAAGCCGTACAGAGTACGTCCCTGCCTCTTCAGGGCGTACACCACGTCCATGGCGGTGACGGTCTTCCTCTTGGCGTGCTCGGTGTAGGTGACGGCGTCACGGATCACGTTCTCCAGGAACACCTTCAGCACGCCGCGGGTCTCCTCGTAGATCAGACCGGAGATTCGCTTGACTCCGCCACGGCGGGCCAGACGGCGGATGGCGGGCTTGGTGATTCCCTGGATGTTGTCGCGGAGAACCTTACGGTGGCGCTTGGCACCTCCTTTGCCGAGTCCCTTTCCTCCCTTGCCTCTTCCGCTCATGATGATTCTTCAGCTGTAGTCGAGACTGAATGTGCTCCGAGCTCTGCTGCGACGCTTCTTAAAGCCCCTTTGCGGACGTAAGAGAGGACGAACAATGACGGGCGGGGCCGCAGGAGGAGGAGCCGCCATGTTTTAAACCCTCCAGAAAAGGCGGGAAGCTGCTTTTTTTTTTTTTTTTAATAAATCGAAAAACTTTACTCTCACGATTGAAAAGTACAACACGTTCAATACCAGACACGCTCGAGATGACGAGAAAAGCACTTTGAAGCATTAAGACAAGTATAATTTAATTTAAATTCAAATCAAATTCTTTGTAGAATCTTGCTAAAAGACAAATACTTTTTGTTGCAGAGCCTCATGACACGTGAGGCTCTAAACTCTTTTTTCATCTCCAAATGAAGGAACCTGACGGAAGAGCTCAACGTTTCCTTTAACTTACCATCGCGTGTTATATCTGAATTCTGTGTACACACACATAAGTAACGTTTGGACATTTAAAAAAAAAAAAAAAAAAAAAAATGTTTGATTAGTTTTGGCACACAGAAACAACAGCTTGTTTGTAATTTACCAAACAGTTTTACTTGGAACATTAACAAGGCCCATTAACTCAAATCAAGGAAAATAAAAAATGTTCAGCCACAAATTAATCTTATAATAATGGCTCCTTAATATTTTCAAGTGTAGTGAAACAAAGACATGAATTTTAAAAAAATGACACTCTCTCCAGGTATACATTTCACAGTGGAGAAGTGAAATTAAACACTCAGGATCATCGAATCGAATAGAATCTGAGCAGTGACCGTTCACGTCAACTCAATCTGGAGTTTGTTCCACTAAACACCACCAGGGGGCAGTAAGATAACTTCCACCTGCTTGGCTTGTGTGTGGTTGTGTCTTTTGGTGGCCAGACGGGGGCGCTCTCGCCTCATATTTAAAACCTGTTAAATATGAGGACCCATGAACAAACAATTCCCGACAATCATTAAACAAAATAGTTTACAGTTTATTTTTGTTCTCAAGAAAATAAGGTTTTGCCACTAAAATATTTTATGACATATTGGACAGTCTCTGTGCTCTTAGACGTTTTTGTATCCAGCGGAATTGTAGTCATTATTACAGACAAACGTCATGTTTCTAAACACATAATGTTGTCGGAAGCATTTCTTCAATTGGAAATGAAAAAGTAAAGAAAAAAACTGGATTTTCATTTTAAAAAATGCCTGAAAGAAGGAAAACAGTTCTTTTTTTATGGCAAAAAGACATGTTTTATAGAAATCACGAATATCTAAAACCACTTTAATGTGAACATGTTGAATATGGATTGACTTCTTTTTTGTGTGTGTTTTATAGTTTTATTCTGCTGGCACTCAAATTATTCAATTGCCCACAATAAACTATAAGAAGAGTTTCACTTGAGGTTCATATATGAATCACTTAGAAGTCCAATTAGTAGATAAAATGATTGTAAAATATTCAATTAGGTGCTGTGAGTTCATTTAGAGTGACTCACAGAGGAGCAGCCGTGTAGCTGCAGATGTTTGGCTTTTTAACTCTCCATATTAATTCGCTCTCTCGCTCTCTCTCTCTCTCTCTCTCTCTCTCTCTCTCTCTCTCTCTCTCTCTCTCTCTCTCTCTCTCTCTCTCACTCAACTGTATATGAGAATTAAAATATAAAATTATACGTAATAATGCTTATTAATTCATTCATCTACCCAAATCAGTTTGAATTATTCATTGTTTGGTTTGTTCTTTTAATCAGATACCAAAAATCAATTAAGCTCATTTCAACACTCTTAAATGTTTTGGATTAGTCTTCATTGAGTTCTGCTACTAAACTGAAAGTTCATGTGAAAAATGTCATTTAGATAAATGCACGTATTTAAAGATTAGCTGGTGTTCACAAACTGGACAACACTGCAACCACCAGGTCAACCTATTAATACATTTTAATGATTGTATTTCCGTCTGTTGCATGCAGATGTGGCCCTCTGTAGTGCTGTGACACCCAGTGTCTGAAATATTTGCCTGCAAACGTACATTTTTTGTGGATTATTTTTTTATGTATCTACAACTAGAAACAATTCACGGAGATCCTCAGGGATCAATTCTGGGTCCGCTTTGATTTTAGTTTTGTTGATTTTGAACACAAATACTGATATATAGTTTAAACTTCTGGGGAAAAGACGAAGTTCTCCTGTGAAACAATTCAAATTTGGCTAATTTAAAATAATAAAATAAAACGAGTTGGGCTGTAATAACGTCTGAGCGGTGTGAGCGGACGCTGTCAGTTGTTGGTGTCGGAGTAGAAAGCGAGACGGGCGCTTGCAAAGAGCCGCCGTCTTTTTCCCACCGCTCATCTGCTCTCTAAACAAATGTTCTGTATCAAGACAGAGGAATCATTCATCAGCTGGTGGCGGACGGCCTTTCTGTGTTTACTCGCCGTGTTTGTGGACGTTTCCTCGTCATAAAGTCATGAGAACGATGACACCTCCAACACTGTACCCGCTCTGGACTCTCTCTCTCTCTGTGTGTGTGTGTGTGTGTGTGTGTGTGTGTGTGTGTGTGTGTGTGTGTGTGTGTGTGTGTGTGTGTGTGTGTGTGTGTGTGTGTGTGTGTGTGTGTGTGTGTGTGTGTGTGTGTGTGTGTGTGTGTGTGTGTGTGTGTGTGTGTGTTTAAAATGATTAACCTTTACAGCCGGCCGGCGTCCTGCGGCCCCGCTCGACTCCGCAGGTGGTGAACGGAGGCTTCTGTGGGAGAACACCGACCTTCTTATTTATGATTGTTCCTCCAGCGCTCAGACTCACGGCGGTAAACACAGGAAATGATCACTGCTACCGACTTGTCCTCAGATATGGGGGAAAGGATCGAGGCCCGTGTCCGCCGGCTGGAGCCCGGGGACGATGACCACCACAGGACCAAGTCATCAGTGTCACGCAGAGAAGTGTGTGTGTAAACTTTGTGATATTTGGTGACACTTGATGGCCATTTTAGTCTCACTTCCTGTTGACATAGTGTGGCGGGTTCAGCTGAGGTCAACCGTGATGACCCTGAGTCCTCAGGGGACTGCTTTGTAGTGGACACATAGACATCTATAAATAGATACTTTACGCACAGAGAGATTCATGTGTTGGCATTATGTAAATAAACACATAGATAGATAGATACAAGTAGACTGGTACACTCGTATCAATAGGCTTATAGACATATATCTTGATACATTGACATAAAGTTGACACAGACATGTATAAAAAGACACATGGACATGTTTTACATAGATACAAAGACATATATAAGTAGTTGCATTACCGAGTGTAAGTAGCTACAAAAACATTAATGTGTAGACACATAGACAAATATGCTTAGACTCATAAACATGGATATATATAAATACAAATATATATATATAGGAATATCTATGACACCTCCTATATATACAATGTATATACAATTTTAGTCCAAGTCATGGGAAAAAGTTAATATTATCAAACAACAGTAGCCCCTGAAATTAATTATGTAGTGATGATGTTTCCAGTCATTATAGTGGCAGAATGTTTTATGAGGTAAGATAACATGATTAAACATGTTTTCATGGGGGAGGCAGAGAGCGAGAAATAAATCAAGTCGAGCTTTGTGCACCCACTGAGAAAAAGACGAATGAAGACTGTGTTATTCAGCATCTGAAATGTCAAAAGTCCGTCGGTATTGTAAAGTCACAGGGGGACACAGCTGACTGGATGTATGTGTTTGCTATTCAATCTGACCGTGAGATGAATCAGCACAACTAACCTGAATCTTCTGCATGTCTCTCGTCGTAGTGACCTGTTGTAGTCTGTCCCTAGAACGATGAAAGAATAGAAGCTCAATAGAATAAAAGGCCAAGCTTTTCACCAAGACTCCAGATTCTGACTAGGAAATACTTTCTGGTTCATATCCCTTGATATGAATAGCTTCTGTCACTTCAACTATAATATTTTAATAAGATGGTCGACATGTAACTGTCTTACCTGACGGACTACATGATGTCTATGATAATACTGAATCCTGAGTGACCTGCTGAGTTTGTGAATATGGAAGAAAACTGTGGAAAAACCATCTCAGAAATCCTCTTCAGGTGGTCGTTCATCACATATTAATAATAGAGACAATACTGGAGGTCAGGGACAAAATAACTTAATTCACAAGCAGCTGAACAAGAACAAACAAATCAGTGTGTGGCCAAAAACAGAGGTTTCGTGATTATCCACTAAAAAAATGAAATCATTTACATGTAAAGCTTGTTATCATCGATATTTTTAACGCTCTCTCGAGGCAGACATTCTTCTCAGGGGTCAGTTCACAGGGTGACACATACATTATTGAAAAGAAAGCAGGCAGCCACCGTGTGTCAGCATAACCTTGTGTTTATTACTGTTATCATCACAGTGAAGGGGGCCGGCGGTCTTCACTCTTTATACATGTTGTTTATGGCTTCTTATCCCCGGTGACCCATATCAGCTGGGCTGATAGGAGTGGGCACTACTGACATGGTTCAGACAGACCTTCAAACGCACATCGTCCATAAAAGTTATCAATTAAAGCTGAAACCTTAAAGATCTCCATCCCTGGTGGAGGACGATCCAGGGTTTGAGGGGTGCCCCCTTCAGGCCGTCACAGTGAAGGTCCTCCTAACAAGCCGCAGTGTCTCTTTATTGCCCAGTCGGTTGTCTGGAACCGTCGGAACCGTTCATCTCTTAAGACTTTAAGTACTATTAAACCACAGTCATTGTTACACAACAACCACCAGAGAGCACTGATGATCGTGTTCGAAGAAGAACAGAGCCTGAAAAACCTTGTGGCGCCCAGAGAACCTGTGAGAGTTTGGAAAACTGGCAAAACCCCGGAGGATCTTTGAGAGCCTGTCGAACTCTTGTAAACCCAGAGAACCCGTGACGGTCGAGAGAACCTTTGAACGCCCCATTAAGAGGCTGTAGAACTTGAATGAACACAGAGAACCTTTGAAAGCCCCATTAAGAGGCTGTAGAACTTGAATTAACCCAGAGAACCTTTGAAAGCTCCATTAAGAGGCTGTAGAACTTGAATTAACCCAGAGAACCTTTGAAAGCTCCATTAAGAGGCTGTAGAACTTGAATGAACCCAGAGAACCATTGAAAGCCCCATTAAGAGGCTGTAGAACTTGAATTAACCCAGAGAACCTTTGAAAGCCCCATTAAGAAGCTGTAGAACTTGAATTAACCCAGAGAACCTTTGAAAGCCCCATTAAGAGGCTGTAGAACTTGAATTAACCCAGAGAACCTTTGAAAGCTCCATTAAGAGGCTGTAGAACTTGAATGAACACAGAGAACCTTTGAAAGCCCCATTAAGAGGCTGTAGAACTTGAATTAACCCAGAGAACCTTTGAAAGCCCCATTAAGAGGCTGTAGAACTTGAATTAACCCAGAGATCCTTTGAAAAGCTGAATATTCTTTGAGAGCCCAGAGAACATTTACAAAGTTGACGAAACCCGTGACATCGTCCCCCAATAAAAGCAGCGGACAGGAAGCAACTGAACATCTCTCCACTTTGTCTTCACCTAGAAAAATAAATACCTTCATTTATGAACCGGAGTACAGCCGTGGAATGAAACCTGGACCGGCCGGTATCACCAGGAGGAGTCACCTGGGGTCAAGGGAACGACTTCTCCCCACACCGCTTTCTTTTTCCTTTTGATTTGCCAGACGAAATCCTCCAAAGTCTGGCTGGAAGGTTGTATTACACAACAGTGACGATTGTGACTTTGTAACCAGTGACACACAACTCAACACCCTAGATTATATTTACTGTAAGAACCACAAAAGACAATCCCGCAAATGTTTGAATCAATTCAAATCTCCGAAACGAAATTAAGAAGGAAACCTTGTTAATGTTTTAGGGAAAGTTCAAAATCTCATGAAAAACAACAAAAACGTCTGAAAACTTTTCAAATGTGTGAAAGTATGAAATAGCGTGTGTGTGTGTGTGTGTGTGCGTGTATGTTGACTGGAAGGTGTTGAAACTTGGACTTTACCGTGAGGATGAAGGTCAGTGGAGAGGAGGTGAGGCAGGAGCTCCTATAAAGAGGAATGAGGTCAGAGGGGACAGGAGAGGAAAGGTTCAGGCTGAGTGAAGAACCACAAAGTCCCTTCAGAATCAAGGACCGGAAATATACCAGCAAATAAACAAAAGGATTTTTTTTTAAATATACTAATTAGTGCTGATAAACACTAACTGATGTTCACATCTGTGTTAATGGAGTGTAGAATGATGATGAGGATGAAGATGATGATGATTACCCCCCCCCCCCCACTCCCCACCTCCACCTGCTCCTCCACCTCTTCTTCCTTCCTTCTCCTATTTCTTCTTCTCCTCTTGCTCCTCCACTTTGTCCTCCACTTCATCCTTCCCCCACCCCCTCCTGTTCCTCCTTCTGCTCTTCCTCCCACTGCTCCTCCTCCTCCTCCTCCTCCTGTGAACCTTTGACCTGGAGATAACGGAGGAGGATGTTGTTCCTCATTACCAACTCACAGAGTCATAAAAGCTGCGAGACCTTTGACCAGGAGGAACTTACCAACTCCCTCATGAGGCAGGTGTGAAGCCCCGCCTCCTTTTACCTGTGTGATGTCTCTGAAACATGGCGTCAGTCTGACCTGTGTGATGGTGATGATGATGATGATGATGATGATGATGATGATGATGATGATGATGATGATGATGATGATGATGATGATGATGATGATGATGATGATGATCAGCGTGCTGCAGTCACTGTGTGGACAGTCATGGTGGTGTTTTACAAGACTGTCAGCCCCCGATCAGCCCAGAAGATCACTTACTGCTGGAGCTCAGTGAGGTATGGAAGTCAGTGAGGTATGGAGGTCAGTGAGGTATGGAGGAGGTCAGTGAGGTATGGAGGTCAGTGAGGTATGGAGGAGGTCAGTGAGGTATGGAGGTCAGTGAGGTATGGAGGAGGTCAGTGAGGTATGGAGGAAGTCAGTGAGGTATAGAGGATGTCAGTGAGGTATAGAGGAGGTCAGTGAGGTATGGAGGAAGTCAGTGAGGTATAGAGGAGGTCAGTGAGGTATGGAGGAGGTCAGTGAGGTGTGGAGGAGGTCAGTGAGGTATGGAGGAGGTCAGTGAGGTATGGAGGAGGTCAGTGAGGTGTGGAGGAGGTCAGTGAGGTATGGAGGAAGTCAGTGAGGTATAGAGGAGGTCAGTGAGGTATGGAGGAAGTCAGTGAGGTATAGAGGAGGTCAGTGAGGTATGGAGGAAATCAGTGAGGTATGGAGGAGGTCAGTGAGGTATGGAGGAAATCAGTGAGGTATGGAGGAGGTCAGTGAGGTATGGAGGTCAGTGAGGTATGGAGGTCAGTGAGGTATAGAGGAGGTCAGTGAGGTATGGAGGTCAGTGAGGTATGGAGGTCAGTGAGGTATGGAGGTCAGTGAGGTATAGAGGTCAGTGAGGTATGGAGGTCAGTGAGGTATGGAGGTCAGTGAGGTATAGAGGTCAGTGAGGTCTATACATGGTATACATCTTGCTCTCAGGTACAGTGAAACATGAGAAGTCAAGGAGCTTGAAACCAGAGACAAAGTCAGACGGTCAGAAGAAGAGCAGAACATAATATTCATCATGACCAGTGAGGTCAGCACAGAGTGAAACAAGCAAAGGTATAATAAGCCTGGGAAATTACATTAAAAAAAAAAAAAAAAAGCTAAATGTGATCTTTGAGTGAGCGCCAGACCTCTGGTGAACGTGGCCAATGCCAGGTCACTGCTGTAGAATGATAAAACTGAAAGTGAGAAGGAGATGAAGTGAGTGTGTCTCAGAACAAACATGGCATCTCTCACAGCTCCTCCTCCTCCTCCTCCTCCTCCTCCTCCTACTCCTCCTCCTCCTCCTCCCCTGACATGTCTGTGTCTCTGTGCTGAAGCTTCTTTTTACTGCCCCCCCCCCCCCCCCCCTCATAAACTTTATGGCTGCGCTCTCATCGCCCTCTATTTACCCACAAATCAGACGCCAGCGGGCGGCCGTTGCTATTGACGACGCAGGAGGACTCCTTTTGTTTTCACCATTAACAGGAAACCTGTGGCCTCCTCACATCGCAGACTGGATCACGCCAAAATCATGCCGACACACAACGAAAGATTTACCGTCAGTTTTATGAAGAAAACAAAAACAAATGACTGTTTGTGAATTAAGGGAAATAAACAATCTGGAAACATTTTTGTGTAATGGTTACTTGATATGAAAAATATCATGGAATGAGTGTTTGATTCACATGAGTCATTCCAGGTAAGATGTATCAGCATGATGAGGACACGCCACACGTCTATTTTTCATCCACAAACATTTTTACGCTTTTTCATTTTTCTGATTTCACGCTGCAGGCTCAGAAGACACAGACACGCTTCAGCTTTCTCTACGGAGCTTGAGAAATGCTAGCTTAACAGCTAACTCATGTAGCTCCGAGGCTAATCCCATTAGCTCCCCGGCTAACTCTTCCAGCTCCCTCCCCCAGCGCTCTCCGGTTGGTGACTTTTTAGGCTCTGCAGCTTTTTTGTCCCCTGGAACTGAAACTTTTCCAGCACATTTTAGGCTGCAATGATCCCCGGATACTCCCTGTCATAGCACACACACACACACACACATACACACACACACACACACACACACACACACACACACACACACACACACACTCACTCTCATGTACACAGTCAAACAGCGGCAGGAATTCAAAATGCAATAGAGCTCCTCTAGAAAATGTTCCTTATCATGAAATGCTGGGTTCATTTCTGTGTAAGACTAAAGTAGGCATCAAGTTCAAGATGGCTGACACAGACACACACACACAGATACACACACACACACACACACACACACACACACACACACACACACACACACACACACACACACACACACACACACACACACACACACAGAGCTGATAGTCTCAGTCGTGTAAAGATAGGACTGTTGGAGGCTTGATGGACCCATAGGGACAAAGGTCTGAGCATCGCACGTACACACACACACACACACACACACACACACACACACACACACACACACACACACACACACACACACACACACTCACACACACACACACACACACACACACACACACACACACACACACACACACACACACACACACACACACACACACACACACACACACACCGCAGATAGCAGATTACTGAGGTCTGTTTGCCCACAGCTTCTCTCTGCCCTTTGGACACCACACCTCAACTGCAGCATCAGTTAGCAAATAGGTGTGTGTGTGTGTGTGTGTGTGTGTGTGTGTGTGTGTGTGTGTGTGTGTGTGTGTGTGTGTGTGTGTGTGTGTGTGTGTGTGTGTGTGTGTGTGTGTGTGTGTGTGTGTGTGTGTGTGTGTGTGTGTGTGTGTGTGTGTGTGTGTGTGTGTGTGTGTGTGTTTTAACCGTTTCACATCAGAAAAAAAAAAAAGTTTTGTGAAATAATTCTATGACTCTTTGGACTTTGTAATTCAGCAACCTGTTTTGGGGGTAAACTCGTCGTAGCGTCAGCACTAAACTGACCTGAGGTCAAGTCAGTGATCCTCGTGTGTGAAGCATCATGTCGTCGTGAGGGCAGTCAAAAGAGCTGCAACCACGTTTACAGTAAAACTTTGAGTTTTTAATACAAACAACATTTGAACATATACAGCAGATCCAATCAGATGCAGGTGATCAAATCATTTACAAAACATTTCAGGCTCATGGAGCAGAAAACAAAAAAAAAAATCTAACTAGGCGAAGGAGAAATCTGCTGGAAACGTCTTCTGTATTTTATACTTTTATTTTTGGCACTACCTGCTTTTAAATAAGCTGACCTGATGAGACCACCGAGACCAAGAGTCGTGATCCAGCCGTCGTCCACCATAAGATCACATTTCAACCATCAGACTCCACCGGGATAGAATTAGAAGTGATTGATCATCTGAGTTCAGACGTTTGAGGGTTAAAAGCTTTCACGTGTGTATTAATCTTTTTTAAAACCTTTATTGAGCGTGGATGAGCTGCTTCCTCTCACTCAGCGGAGCAGGAAGCTCGGTTCAGGTGATCTGACAAGCGCTGACATTTTCCCTTTTTGAAGTCACAGTAAAAAAAAAAAAAAAAAAATCCAAACAGAATCAAATCGAGCTGGAGTCATCGTAGTCCCTTTGCAAAGTTCCATCAACGGGAAGTCTTTTGGGTCGTAATGTGGGAGTTCACTTGCTGACGTCCCGGCGAGCCCGCGTCCCGGAGAGCAAGGCTGCAGGTGAGGTCCGTCTGAAGGCGGGCAGGTTCTACGCTCAGTACTCCTCTTTGATGTTCAGGGCCAGAGACGACGGCGACACCAGCCCACTGCTGCTGCTCGTCACCAAGGCGTTTCCGTGGAGACCGCCCCCTCCTCCGGCCCCGCCGCCATTGCCGGCGGTGGGGGGCGTGGGCGTGGTAGTGGAGGAGGCCGGCTGCTGGAGCTTCTTCTTGTTGATCTTTCGCTCCTTCGCCCGGCGGTTCTGGAACCAGATCTTCACCTGGAGGCAGAGCAAGGAACTAGTTACAAAAAGTAATGGGGTCACTGCAGATGAGGGCGTTACAGAGGCCGGTCTGTAGGGCGACGGTCAGACTGCAGGTCTTGATGGTCAAAGGTCCCATTTCTTTGCTTGATCGTTCAAGCTACATTTTAAATTTCGACCTCCATCACACTGTAAAGGCTCTTCCGTACTTTCCGCATCGCGCGTCCTCAGAACTCTTGGGACTTACATGTGGACCGCGGATGTTCACGCGATTCCATTCATACGACATGTCAGGGTTGACGTCGGTGTGCCTTTCATAACGTTCTCCTCCTCTACTAAAGGTTTCGATATTTACTCCCGGAGTTCTGAACCGTCTGGCTATCTTCATATTCTCTTCAATCACCCGTGGATCATTGCTGTTGTTGTTGTTGTTGTGGTTCGTTGTGGTCAATTGAGCCGTCCCAGCAGACCCTGGCACACAAGGGTTGATGATATTTTCGTCACACGGACCAACGTGTTCCCTGCGAAAACGCTGAAAGTATGAAGGCGTGCCCTGAAACGACTGTGTTGTATTTGGCGTTATATATTGCAAATAAAGTTGAATTGAACTGAACGCTATCCGGCCACAAAGTGACCCCACGTGCACGGAAGAAGTCGCGCCGTCTTGCCGAACACACCGTTTACACGCGTTTCCATGTTCAAGGGGTTTTGCGATTGTCATTATTGTGTGTTTTTTAATGTATATTCTTTCATCCTACAAAAAAAACCGCCACTTCAGTGCCGAGCGTGTACGTAAAGCACTTCACTGCACGTCCTACTGCGTCTAATGAAAGGACAAAATGGCGAGGGGAGAGAAGGAGACTGGGGGTCGTATTGAGAGGCATGTCAGCTTGGGTGCCACATACGACCGAGGCCCGGGGCTTTGGAATTGCATGGCTCACACTGTCGAGGGTGGCGTCGCCGACGTACCTGTCTCTCCGACAGAGTGAGCGCCGTGGCGAGCTCCGCCTTCCTGCGGATGGTGATGTATTTGCTGTAGTGGAACTCTTTCTCCAGCTCCAGCCGCTGGTGGTCGGTGTACACCACCCGGTACTTGTCTTTGGTCCGCGTCTTCCCGTCTGCGCAAACACAAACAACCTTCAGCGTCTCACAGATTGTGTGTGTGTGTGTGTGTGTGTGTGTGTGTGTGTGTGTGTGTGTGTGTGTGTGTGTGTGTGTGTGTGTGTGTGTGTGTGTGTGTGTGTGTGTGTGTGTGTGTGTGTGTGTGTGTGTGTGTGTGTGTGTGTGTGTGTGTGTGTGTGTGTGTGTGTGTGTGTGTACAGAGCTCGTGGCTTGTTAGCTTATGTGATTGAGTATTAACAGTGAGCATACAGGCAGTGAGAGCTCCGACGTTTGCGTGTGTCCGCGCTTTAATCGCTCGTCCACGCGAAGACAAACTCAAACATTTTAGAATGAAGAACATCTGCTGAACTCTCCTGCTGCGCGCACACACACACACGCACACACACACACACACACACACACACACACACACACACCCATGATGTGTGTTAACATCATTTACTGTATTTTGTCATCAGTTCATGTCTATAAATATGTTGCTTGTTTTATGACTGTCTTTTAATTAGTGCAGTCATTTTGGGCAATTGTATTTATTGTTTCTATTTTATTATTGTCTTAATTCGTTGTTATTCGGTGCATTTTATGTCTTTGGTATCTTTTTGCGTGGTGTTGTGTTTATTGGCGATACCATAGCCTCCTACAGACTGTTAGCATGTTAGCAGTGTAATAATCTTCTCAGCTGCTGCACCGTTTGAGGTAAGTTTGACTGCATTATGTCGCAGGTGGTAACCATGGCAACGTACTTCAATCTGTAAGAATGTTAGCCTGTACGTCACCTGCCCACGCTACAGATGCGGTCAGTAAATAAAGAAACAAAGCGAACGAGGGATTGAAGTTTTGAAACGTTGAGTTTGCAGATGGAGACGGTGGAATAAACTTCCTCGTGATCTATGGATGATCTATTTGGCGCCGCTTTGAGAGTTACGTCACTTCCTGCTACATGTTTATTGGCTGTAAGCAGCTGGAGCTCCTGGTCACACTCAGCAGTGTGAGGAGACGGCGGACCCTCGCACCAGACCGACGACTGTGATAAAAGCGAAGCCTTCACACTGTACAACACAAGACTAAAGATTTAAATATTCATATTCATACTGGTGAAAAGTAATCCTGAAGTCTCCTTGTATCTACATTTTGTAACTTGTCACGTCATGCTGAAAAATGTCACAATCGTGAGCTGACCTCACACGAATGTTTTCGACTGTGGAAGAACACAAAAGTATTTGAATCCATGAACTTCTTCCTGTGAGGTGAGTGCGACTCACCACTGCTCCACTGTGCAAACCAGTAAACTTCCTCTTTCTGAAACAGACGCTGACTTAAAAACGTCTCGTTTATATTTATAAAACAGGTGAGAAAAGAGAGACATTTCATATCGAAGTCAACCTTCAGGATTTTGTACAATATTATTCCAGCACTGGAGCAGTCATTTATCAATAAATCAAAAGTATATCATATAGAGAGATGCTCCATATTTAGAGTTTGTGTTGTTGTACAGTTACACTCTAGTTGATTTCATATCAGGGACTATAGTGTGTGAAATCATCTGTTTTGGCCCTGTTGGGATCATCAGACTCAAACGTCATGTTGTCGTCACTTTAACAGAGTCACGTACACACACACACACACACACACACGCACATTGAAACCTCTTTATCTTTTCTCATTTCACTCATCTCATGAATACAATCAAGAGTTTCCCATTTTGTTCATGGAGAGGAAGTCCACTATGGTTTTCAAACTGAAGTTTGTTTCCCTCCAATATTGCAGTTAAAACACAGAAAATGCAGACAAAAAAAAAATCAAAGAACTGCAATAAGCAGAAACAAACACACGAAATGACCATGAACCAGGATAAAATACCATAAAATGACCATAAAGGGGCTGCAGACATCCCGAAAAGACACACAATCATGACAAAAATAACCTTAAAGTGATTCTGTTTCAGAAAAGGACGAGCTTGACGGCTTCTCCCATCAAATGATCAGCTTTGTATTTATACAAAAACAAATATATTTATTTTTTACAAAAAATTCTGATTCCTAATTTTAAACTTGTGTATCTGGCGACTTATTTGTAAACTTTTTTTTTATTTTTTTTTTTTATGTTTAATGATTGTCTGAATAGAAATTTTGGACCCAACTTTATAATTAAGGGTCAGTAACACAAATAAATCCTATTGATAGGTGATATTTTGATTTGTGACCAAACTGCTCAATATTATCTTAGTGAAATAGTTAATTTGGTGGAAGCAATTTCGATAATTTTTATTAAGTTCACACAACAAGGGGCACTTTATTGGGGGAAATGATGGTGTAATTGCGTATTATTACAACCGCAAATACATAGAAACACTTGATCATTTGTATATATTCTATATGAGTATTTGTGATTCATTTATACTTTAAATGATCTATATTTGTATTATTTGGTAGAATAATTTAAATAATATTTTTTCGGGCTGCATATCTATGATTAGAAAATACATATTTGAATGTTTTATATGAAGGAAAATATATCGGTATGTTCTTGGTTTTTTTTTTATTTTAGAAAATGTGTGAAAGTGATTTTGAATGAACTGAAAGTAAAATTCGTGATTCAAACTTGATTCGGACTTGAATTTATTTTTATAACACTTTTATAAACTGACCTAATTCTCTTCTCTGGGTTTTGTGACACGTTACTTCACACTTTTTATTTGTATTATCATGCTATATTTGTGGTTTTTTGTTTTTGTTGTTGTTTTGTTTTTTTTAACCGTCGCGGCCGCCGCACGAAGGCCCGCAAGGGCCCGCATGTTCCCGCGGGCTGAAACGCGCCACACGCGTCTCAAATATTGTTATTATGAAAAGAGAGAAAAACAAAAACTAATTTAAAAAAAGAAATAATCAAATTTTTTTTTAAACCTGATGAATTACAGTGAGGGAAGATGACAAACACGTATTATTAGTTCGTTTTGAGCTCGTTCACTGCGTCAGATCTGAAAACTGTCAAATAAAATCATGAATTCTAGGAATATTTTTTTGCTTCTGATCGACTTCATCCAAAACATGAATAATAACAGATATTACTATTAATTCTTGTCACGTGTAATTACAAACAGGAGCAGATAAATTGGGACTGTAAGAATTTATTCAGGGCTCTGTGGTGTTTTTAATTCTGATTTATTAGGGAACAGGCCATTTAATTTGAGTTAATTTGAGCATCTCTTTCTCGTATTAAAATGATACAATTATTGTCTCTTCATTTGGTTTCTCAGAAAGAAACAGAAAAGTCAAACTTCAGCATTATTCACGTGAAAACACGCAGTTTTGTTCTGAAGTTTTCTATCACTTTTTTTTTTTTAAATCACTATTATTTCATCACAGTTTCTGGGTCTTACTCGGGTTGCTGGGCGGAGCGGAGGTCCGGATCCAGTCGTACGGGTTCCTCCTGCGCGGGGATCCGGGAGACAGCTGCCCCGCTGAGACGTTCAGAGACGCGGAGAGCAGCGCCGGACTCTGGCCGCTGAACTCCGGCGGGCTGAAGCCGAGCGGCGGCCCCACCGCCCCGGGCACCGTGGAGGCCGCCGCGGGCCCCGCGGAGGCTGCCGCGGCGTAGTGATGCGACGACCAGTCGTCCCGCGGGGCCGGAGGAGGCGGGGGGCCGGCCGAGTAGGCGGAGGACCAGCCGCCGCCCGGGCCGCCCTGCGGGGCCGCGTGCGGGTCTGCGGCCAGGCCCGGGTGGTGGTGGTGGTGGTGGTGGTGGTAACCGGAGAAGTCGGGGTACTGCGGGGCGAAGCTCTGCGGGCTGAGGCTGAGGCCCGGGTGGCGGGGCACCGGGTTCTGGTGCGGGTACATGGCGGGCTCCTTGTCCAGCTGCAGGTAGCTGACGTACATGTTGCCGGCTGACGGGGCTCCCTCTGCGGGGAGCGGGTCCAGCCTGCCGCGGTGCTCGCGCTCTCACCTGGGCAGGTACACGTCACACCTCCACCTGCGCGTTCTGCCGCCCCCACCCCTCCATCACGCACGAGCTAAGAGCCACCGAGGTCACATGACCTACCACTGGCGGAACAAATCAGAGCCTGGCCCGGGGGGCGGGGCTCATGACCGGGCCTTTTAAACCCAAATCATAAAGCTCATTATGACGTCATTGTACAACACACACATGCCCTCAACGGCGGGGCTTAAAACTTTAGCACCACGAAGAGCAACGATGTCATTTTAAAGTCCATCAAACGGACCTGAAGTATAATAACCCAAGAGAAGAAGAAAAACATGAGGCTCCATGGCCTCTGATGATAAAACAAGACAAACTGAAATCAGTTCAGCACCACGGAGAGCGACCACTTCATTTTGTCCCCCACTTTAACTAGTTCAACCAATGAGAGCTCAGCAAGCTACTAACCTGAATCAATAGTTATAAAGTTTAGTCAAACTGGCCCACATGTTCACCAACAAACAGTTTCAGTATGAAGTACTACAGACCTCCTCACCACTACTTGAAGGACAGTTTCAGTGTGAAGTACTACAGACCTCCTCACCACTACTTGAAGGACACAGACGAGTCTTGTGCTCCGGGAACTCGTCCACGATGATCCATGTCCATTGTCTTTCTCTCGTTCTCTATGGACAACATGACAAGTCCACTCAGTGTCTCCTGTCCCACTGAGATCCTCAAGTGGTTTATAATGAGTTTTAACTTGGAGAATGAGGCTCAGAGGTTGCTATGGTGACGGGAAGAGTCAGTAAAAATAAAAGGAGGGGGTTACAAACCTGACTGAAAGTAGAAGTTACTGCTGGGTGCTTGACGAGGAACATTTTATTTCACATGTAACTTGTGGTAAATCATCTCAGTTGCAATTTTTTGTTTTTTTTACATGAGACTTTCCCAGAGACTCACTTTAGTTCTTACCGTGTTCATACACTTCAGTATATTTGTACCTTGCAACAGAACAGACGTCCCCAGCCACAGACAGTCAGTGTTGCTGCCGTGGACAGGAATCACTTTTTAGATTTGTTCAGTGTTTACATTTTAAATATTTGTTATTTCTGGGCACGTGGCCAGTTGCAATCTGTTCACTTTGAATAAATACCTGCTAAAATGTCCTGTTTGTAGTTTTCATTCAGTTACTATGAAAACGGCATTAACCATGTTTCGTATATCCTTTGTGATATCAGTTATACGTGAGAGGTGACTGAAGATATACAGCCGCAGGCTCGTGGCTACTCTTGGTGGCGGATTGATACGATTGCGTCATCGGGTGCGAGCTCGTGTGGTGCGTTCAGGGACCTCTGAAAACTTGACATTTGACTTTCTAAAACTGTTCATTATGGTTTTAACATGTCAGTGGAGTTTCTTCCGAGTTTGGGGTTGTTTTGAACACGTCATAGACTGAAAACACTATGTATAAAAAATATATATATATATACCGGTTTAAAACGACAGCTGGCGGAGGAGAACAGAAGAGATGCAAGGGGAAATCCAAGATGGCGGCACCATACTCGTTCACGGTCGCCGGCCATCTTGAAATTACGCAAATGGGAAGCCAACAGCCCCGACTGTTCTAACAGGATATTTTAGAACCATTCAGGTGGTCGTCATGTTCTGGCTGGTTTCACATCCTGCGCTCTAACAAGACTCACCAGGCTGCTGCACTTCATGTTTTTAACAACTTTTATTTTCTCAACAACATTCTTCTTTGCTTTGGTGGGGAGGGGAGGGGGAGGGGGTGTTGTCCTTCCTCCTCCGTTCAGCTCTCTCTTCTCTTGTTCCTCCCTCTGCTCCTCTTCCTGCTCCTTCCCCTTGCTGCTCTCTCACCTCCTGCTTCTCCTCCTCCTGCTCTCTCTCCTGCTTCTCCTCCTTTCTACCCTCTCTTTTCCTCCCCCTGTTCCTTCTCCTCCTTGTTGCTCCTGTTGTGCTCCTCATCTCCTGCCCCTCCTCTAGCTGCCCCTCCTCTCGCTGCTTCACCTCCTCCTGTTCCTCCTTCAGCTGATTCACCTCCTCCTGTTCCTCCTCCAGCTGCTTCTCCTCCACCTTCTCCTCCTCTTCCTGCTCTCTCCCCTGCTTCTCCTCCTTTCTACCCTCTCTTTTCCTCCCCCGGTTCCTTCTCCTCCTTTTTGCTCCTGTTCTGCTCCTCATCTCCTGCTCCTCCTCCAGCTTCTTCACCTCCACCTGCTCTTCCACTAACTGCCCCTCTTCTAGCTGCTCCTCCTCTACCTGCCCCTCCTCTACCTGCTCCTCCTCTACCTGCTCCTCCTCTACCTGCCCCTCCTCCAGCTGCTCCTCCTCTGGCTGCCCCTCCTCTACCTGCTACTCCTCTACCTGCTCCTCCTCTACCTGCCCCATCTCTAGCTGCTCCTCCTTCAGCTGCTCCTCCTCTACCTGCTCCTCCTCTACCTGCCCCATCTCTAGCTGCTCCTCCTTCAGCTGCTCCTCCTCTACCTGCTCCTCCTCTAGCTGCTCCTCCTCTACCTGCCCCTCCTCCAGCTGCTCCTCCTCTACCTGCCCCTCCTCCAGCTGCTCCTCCTTCAGCTGCTCCTCCTCTACCTGCTCCTCCTCCAGCTGCTCCTCCTCTACCTGCCCCTCCTCCAGCTGCTCCTCCTCTACCTGCCCCTCCTCTAACTGCTCCTCCTCCTTGCTGCTCCTCTACCTGCCCGTCCTCTAGCTGTTTCTCCTCCAGCTGCTCCTCCTCCGACTTCTCCTCCTCCAGCTGCTCCTCCTCCCACTGCTCCTCCTCCTGCAGCTTGACTTGCAGAACTCCATCATGGTCGTTGTGAACCTCCATGTCGTCACCAGAAGATTTCACGTCGCCACTTTCCACTCCTTGTCTCAAGTCGCTCAGCTCCTTTTCCAAGTACCAGATCTTCTCCTTGTTGTTGTTGTTGATTGTTTTCAGGCTCTTGGAAGCAAACGCCATCACCCAGGCTGCCAGTGTTTACCTGTCGATGGTGGGAGCGCCACAGATATACAGTAAAACACGAGCAAAGACAATCATTATTTGTATTTTTCCTGAAACATTAAGACACATTTGTCAAACTCGAGGCCTGCGGGCCAAATGTGGCCCGCCACGCTATCTTATGTGGCCCAGATTAAGACATTAATCCCTGCACCAAGCCCCGGTCAGAGCGGTGTTAAGTTTAAAAAAAATTAAATAAAGCTTAAAAAAATGTCATTGACTGTTGTTTATGCACTTTTGCAGCCACAAAATACTAATAATAAACATGTAAAATTGCAGTTTTGCTACAATCTGGCACATATACAATTTGTATACAATCAAATGAATAAATAAATAAAATATTAGCAGTGAAGATTGCAGTATATAAGCATCAATGCAATTTTCAACAAGTGGAATTGAGAAATACAAACGATCCCAAAATGTCCAGGAAGAGAAGAACTGATGCAGATGAAATTATGTTTCATGAACGATGGGAAGGAGAAAACATGCTTGTGCTTCAAGGAGAAAAAACAGTTTGTCTTTAGTGTTCTGAGGGTGTCGGTTGTCAAAGAAACAATATTAATCCACGTTTTGACACCAAGCAGAGCAAAGAAAGTCAAAGTTACTTAACAAAGCAACTAGCTAATATATTTTTTTATATCGATGCAAATGCAAATGTGATACTTGTAATATGAATAAGTAATAAAGTCAGAGTAACTTAAAATTGAGGCGTAGTTACATTTATTTAGTTAGATTAATACTGTCTAACAGTTACATTTGGCCCTTTGAGGGCAGCGTTATGTTGATGTGGCCCTCGGTGGAAATGAGTTTGACACAAACTACAGTGTGTAAACTATGTGTAAACTACAGTGTGTAAATTATAATGTGTAAACTATAGTGTGTAAACTACAGTGTGTAAACTATAGTGTGTAAACTACAGTGTGTAAACTATGTATAAACTATCATGTGTAAACTACAGTGTGTAAACTACAACGTGTAAACTCCAGCGTGTAAACTATAATGTGTAAACTACAGTGTGTAAACTATGTGTAAACTATAATGTGTAAACTGCAGTGTGTAAACTACAGTGTGTAAACTATAATGTGTAAACTACTGTGTGTAAACTATAGTGTGTAAACTACAGTGTGTAAACTACAGTGTGTAAACTATAGTGTGTAAACGATTATGTGTATACTACAGTGTGTAAACTATAATGTGTAAACTATAGTGTATAAACTATAATGTGTAAACTACAATGTGTAAACTATAGTGTGTAAACTATAGTGTGTAAACTATAATGTGTAAACTACAATGTGTAAACTATAATGTGTAAACTACAGTGTGTAAACTACAGTATGTAAACTATAGTGTGTAGTCTACAGTGTGTAAACTATAGTGTGTAAATGACATTGTGTAAACTACAATGTGTAAACTACAGTGTGTAAACTACAGTGTGTAAACTATAATGTGTAAACTATAGTGTGTATACTATAATGTGTAAACTTTAGTGTGTAAACTATAGTGTGTAAACTACAGTGTGTAAACTATAATGTGTAAACTATAGTGTGTAAACTACAGTGTGTAAACTATAATGTGTAAACGACAGTGTATAATCTACAGTGTGTTAACTATAGTGTGTAAACTATAATGTGTAAACTACAATGTGTAAACTATAATGTGTAAACTACAGTGTGTAAAGTACAGTGTGTAAACTACAGTGTGTAAACTACAGTGTGTGTAAACTATAGTGTGTAAATGACAGTGTGTAAACTACAGTGTGTAAACAACAATGTGTAAACTACAGAATGTATTTATCTGAAACATAATTTTGCCATGGCAACCACTGTGACCTACATCTGTGATCCCGTGACGGAGATTTGTGAAAGGCCAGCCGGTGTGGAGATAAAGGATGTGTGGAGTGTTATTTTGTTATTTAACAACCACTTACGTTCAAAATCTGGACGACTTCCTGGAGAATCTGGCCCTCGTCGTTTTCCATTTCAGGATTCTGCGACAGAAGTGTCAGGCTGTCCATCTCTCACTGTGATCTGCAGCAAACATTTTTAATAAAATATGGTCAGTTTCTCACAGAAAATCACCGACACACTGATAATAACTACACCCCGATGATGGTCTGTTTTTATTCCCAGAAATTACGTCTCATGAGGCATGTTTATTTCAGCAGATGTACTGGGGTTTTTTTCATTCAACTCACAGGATTGATGGAGAGAAATCAACACAGAGAGGAGGAGACAGTCGCGACAGCATGGGGTGCTCCAAAACAAGGAAGGTCGATGTGGAGAACCGGAGTTTTAAGGATGAAATTTGCTTTGGTGGGGGAGGGGAGGGGGAGGGGGAGGGGGTGTTGTCCTTCCTCCTCCGTTCTCCTGGGGTGTCCTACTATCGGTCTGACTTGGAATGGTTCAATGATAATGTGGAAATTCCGTTTAATATCACTTCAAAGTTGGCATGAATGTTGCTCGGGAGTGGTGTTTCAAATGGCTCTTATTTTGAAATTCCACATCAGATCTGGCTGATACTTGGTGTATGTCATCTTGGGGTGTCCTATTATCTGTCTGACTTGGAATGGTTCAATGATAACGTGGAAATTCCATTTAATATCACTTCAAAGTTGGTGTGATAGGTGCTCTGATGAGCAATTTCAGAAGGCTCTTATTTTGGAATTCCACATCAGATCTGTCTGATACTTGGTGAGTGACATCCTGGGGTCGTCGACTATCAGTTTGATGTGGATTGGTTTGATGATAACAGGGAACTTCCATTTAAAATCAGTCTGAAATCAGAGTCATTCAAGCCCAGATAAGCTGTCAGAGGGCTCTTATTTTTATACACCTTATCCCGATCAGGTCTACTATCAATCTGATGTGAAATGAATTATAGTTTATATCTAATTTAATCTAAGTCTGAATTTTTCCAAGACCTACTGTTCTATTGGGCCTTTAATTTTAATAACGTGATCAGAGTGGGTTTATATCTATAGTGTTATAATAACATTAATACTAATTTAAAAAAGGTTTTTTCGGCTTCTGTGGGCAATAGTTTTATTAATATGTCATTTTATTAGTTTGCATCAACGATAAATTAATGTCTTTTCTTTGTTATTATTAGTTATAGTATTAATTTGTGTTTCATCAACTATCTGAATGAATCTTGTTCATTGAAACGTCACTTTATTTTGAAATAGGTTTGAGTTTGCTCTTACGGTAATGCATAGTGTATACGGGCACTGCTAAATTGAGTGGGGGCTGGCTTGACGTTGTTTTCCGAAGTGAGGGCTGGCTTGACACCAGTGCAGAAGATGTACTGGCACAGCTTGATGCAGCTGTTCAGAGTGCACCATGCATATCTCTGGCCATTGATGAGTCTGCAGATGTGACTGATAACGCCCCAGCTTTTGGTGTATGTGAGATTTTTTCACAAAGATAAGATGTTGTTCAATAGTGAGTTTGCTTTTTTTTCCCTTAAAGAGCCTCTATTAATTCATTGTTTTCTGAAGCTGTCATTTTTTTTACTTGAAAAGTTGGCCTTCATTTTTTTTAGGCGAGGACTTGTTTAATTCAAAAGAAAGATGGCTTATTTGGCTCTGTTTGCACTTTTTTATGTATTTTATTCTAAGGCTCCCATTCTTTTTCATCTGAAATAAAAGCTTTAAATTTATTTGCCTGGTACAACATTTATTGATGGTAAAAGAGCTCGCGATGCACTCAGTTAAACTTTTCCTGCATTTAAAACTGACAATAAACATTTTTTAAACGAACCATATGAAAATGTGGACATGGGGGAAAGCTATAAGACACAAGCTGGACCTTGGTTCGGACCTTTTACTTGGAGGAAATTTTAATAACTGGACCTCGGTGACTTTTAATTGAATACCCCTGATGTAGAGAAATCTATACAGAAGTTTTCCTTGAAAAGAATCTCGACATGGATACATTCTCACAGAATAAAACCGGAACCAAAGTCAAACTCGAGGTTTGCATCCAGAACAAATAGTACCTGCGACTGCCACCGAACGAATCTGACTGGGCCTGAAAGGAAAAGACAGGAGTGGCTTTCATCTGCGAGCTCTGTTTCGCGATGTAACAAAGGAACTGGGAAAGATCAAAGCACAGAGGCTCCTCCCCCATGAGGCTCCTAGCCCAGCCACTCTGAATGGGACATTTTGGCCCTTTTAAACTAAAGAGTGTTGCCACAGTTCCTTTAAAAATCTGATTACTGATTACTAGTTACTTTTTTAGTTACTGTAAGCAGCTGTCGACACCCTCCATCGTCTGAACATGAAAATTACAACCAGTTTTGCCAAAACCTCTGCTGACCCTGCCTCCTGCACCTGCTGGAACATATTTAACCTTTGACCTTCATTCTTGGTTCTATTTATATCTGACTCATGCTTTTATTATCATATTTTTACTGTTACTGCTATTTATTTACCCTGAGATGTAGTTGTAGTCTGTTCTTGCACTATCTATTTCTTTATTTGCACTGCCTGCTGTATGCGACTTCATTTTCCCCCCTGCAGGACAAATAAAGTCTTTCATTGATTGATTGAGTCATTGATTTAAAAAAGGGGGTGGGTTATTGCATTGTTAAGGTTTTAATCCCCTCCCAAAGCTTCACCCCTGTCACCTACTCTCTTATCCTCCTCTGCCTCTTCTTCTGCCTCCCTCCCTCACTTCTCCATGTTCACCTCCTCTCCTCCTCCTCCTCCTTATCGTCGTCTTCCTCCTCCTTCTCTCTTCTCCATGTTCTATTTATCCACTCTCCTATTGTTGTTGTTGTTGATGTTGTAACTTGAATAAATAAATAATAATTAGCAGATGAATCCAAAGTTAGAACAATATGAAAGAAGAAGAAGAAGAAGAAGAAGAAGAAGAAGAAGAAGAAGAAGAATTCTACCTTCAATGTGCAATGTGCAATATTTCTGGAATAAAATCCATCTTTTTTAATAATTCATGAATTTCTACTTAATCTCAGAAAAGAGTTGTGACACACCATACATTATAGAATAGAATAGAATAGAATAGAATAGAATAGAATAGAATAGAATAGAACAGAATAGAATAGAATAGAATAAAATAGAATAGAATAAATTCTCCAAGGTTGAGTTCAGCCTTCAATGTGAAGGCTTGTCTACAATAGATTTACGGTGAGAATGGAGATATAAAATAGTCAAGATTATTATATTTTGCGGTTTGAAATTATGAAATATGTTCTTGATGATTAAAATATTTCCAAAATCTAAACTGTAATTGACTGACAAACCGACCTTTAAAGACACAATTACACCTGATATAATCAAGATTTCTATTTCTACTTTTACATTCTGTTTGTGGGTCTGAAGAAAATTTTATAGATTTTGTAGATTTTAAACACTTTTTCTGCATTTAATTCAGTTCAAAATCATTAAATAACAAAAACTTCTGGTTTCTGGAGCTGTCAGTGTGACTTCAGGTTCAAATCATAAAACCTCTGTGAACATAAAACAATCAGATAAACAGACAAATAAATAAACAGGAGGGGCTCGAACCGGCAGCCCTGAGCCCCCCCGGCCTCCTGGAGAGGAATTTATCTGCTTCTTTATGGATTTATGAGAGATTTATTGTTTTACACTGATGAGTATTTAGTTTAGTCTGCTGCTGTAAAACACACACACACACACACACACACACACACACACACACACACACACACACACACACACACACACACACACACACACACACACACACAGTTTTGTTGATTTAGATATTTTTGAATAAACTTATTATTGGGTTATTGGAGATTTTAATTGTCGCTCTTTTTATTGTTTTGGATTTTCAAATATGTAATATCAATTTAAAATGTATGATTTCAGGATTCGTACTTTGAATTATATATTTTCATTTATATTTATAGATTCATAAAATCACAGTTCAAAATATTGGGGGTTCTAAATTCAAACTACTTTACATTGGAAAAGTAGATTGGATTCAACAGAAAGTAAATAGGATAATCTCCTGTATTAATTAAAGAAAATCACATGTGTGTATTGGTGATTAATCTAATCTATAACAAGAGTAATCTATATTCATTAAATCACTTCAATCAATTCCAAATGCATTTATGTTCTACTTTATTTTGTTTTCAAAAATTAACCCTAGGTTCAGTGAGTTAATTTAAGAATATGAAATGTAGTAAAAAATTTAAATTATCGTGTCAGTTCAGATATTCAAAGCATAAAAAGAAAACCTTTTAATAATAAGAATACAATACAATACAATATATTTTCAAAAAGTTTCAAAATTGTAATCTTTAAACAATAAAAATGCTTTTTAAATCATTTTAACTGTAATCAAAGTTAAAATAAAGATTTAATGTCATGATTTCCTCTTCACACTTATCTGTGTGCGTGTGTGTGTGTGTGTGTGTGTGTGTGTGTGTGTGTGTGTGTGTGTGTGTGTGTGTGTGTGTGTGTGTGTGTGTGTGTGTGTGTCACCTGTCTCCAGGTGAACATTAACCAGATAACGGTCATAAACTTCTCTTTATGGAAAGTATGATGATGTGCGTCTCTGTGTCTTTGTGCAGTTTCAGTTTGAAGATGAAACTTGTCCACTTCACTCCTGACGTGAGCACCATGAGGCCTGGGGGGGGCAGCCAGACCTGGGGGGTGGACGAGGCCCTATAGAGGAGCTCAACTGACCCTCAGAGTCACTGGATACATGTAAATCAAATGAAAGTTTGTGAGCATGATGCATGTGGTACTTTATTGCAGTTTAATGTTCAATTTCTTCACGTCATTTTACCTCACCTGTCGTCTGTCTGTCTGTCTGTTATATTTTCTGATCAGTAAAACGTTAGATCTCTCAATAAAAGAACAAAGCAGTTTATTCATCAAAATGAGGAGATTCCTTCTCAGCATTTAACCCTTCGTATGCATACTGATCCTGAACTACACCTGTTGTGAGCAGCAGGCCAAAATCTGGAAGAGGTCAAGGGTCAAGGATGAAGAAGCTCACAGAATCACATAACTTCCAATCTCAAGTCAGTCTCTCCAAACTTTTGGCCACCACTGCTAATTTGTAGCGTTACAGTGTTAATGTTGCATTATTGATTTCAGTGTCGATTCAGCGTTTAAAGTCCTTTTTGTACCAGTCGACGGTCATGTTGCTGCTGCAGTTCTCCATGTCGCCGCTGGGTCCGCGTGGCGCCCTCCTGTTGCTGTGTGTCTGTCCCGCCGCAGTAGAAGAAGAGGAGCTGAAGCTTCCGGTGCAGGAGTGGAAAATGTCCGTTCCGAAAAGTCTCCCTAAAGATGCTCAGGTGACGTTGAAACAAGAAATTGTGCAGCGTGTGATGATGAATCTGCAGTTGTGATCGTCTGGAGCTCCGATGTCGTCAGAAAACGATGCTTCTCACCGCAGCAGCAGGCAGATCCGTGCAGCACGTGACCACTGAGGCTAATTGTAGCCTGATTTACTGTTAATTCAACCTGTCGTGCAACTCAAAAGGCACTTTCTGGTTGAATGGAGCGTTTTGTAGTGAGTTTTACTGCGACTCGCAAGACGTTTGACTTAAAATTAGATCACCTGGCTCGTGCGGGTCACAGATGAGGAAGTCGTCCCGGGGCTCCGTGTTTACCTCTGATCATCAGCAGGTGGTGTTACAGTCAGTCTGGTCTCTGATGGTCTCTCTGCTGTCCCCCCGCCCTTTGTGGTCTCTGATGGTCTTTGCTGGTCTCTCCTGGTCTGTCCTGCAGGTGATGATCCAGATCTTAAAGGACATGGGCATCACGGAGTACGAGCCTCGAGTCATCAACCAGATGCTGGAGTTCACATACAGTGAGTGTCAGGCGGTTCGATTCCCTGTCCAGTCGCCGGTCTGTCCACTCAGTGTGTCATCGTCCCTCTTTGCAGGATACGTCACCACCATCATCGACGACGCCAAGATCTACGCCACGCACGCCAAGAAGTCCACTGTGGACGCCGACGACATCAAGCTGGCCATCCAGTGCCGCATGGACCAGTCCTTCACCTCGCCGCCGCCACGAGACGTGAGTGCCGCTGCTTCCTGTTTGGTGGTCAAACCTTCAGTGCTTCACAATGTTCAGAGATCGAACCGGGGTTCTTGTGTCGTGTGCAGTTCCTGCTGGAAGTCGCCCGTCAGAAGAACCAGACGCCGCTGCCGCTCATCAAACCGTACAGCGGGCCCCGCCTCCCCCCTGACCGCTACTGCCTGACCGCCCCCAACCACAGACTCAAGTCTGTGCACAAAAAGGTGGGGATCGAACCGCTGTCCCTCCTCCTGACCTCCTGACCACTGTGTCTCCTCCTGACCTCCTCCTGACCACTGTGCCTCCTCCTCTCTCCTGCAGGTGGCGTCTTCCCGGATCACGGTTCCTCGGCTCAGCGTGGGCGCCGTCTCCAGCCGCCCGGCCACGCCCACTCTGGGTGAGTGTGTGTGTGTGAGTGTTTCCTGTGGTTGTGAGTCAACGGGGTTAAAACACTGTTTGGTTCCTCAGGGACTCCGACCATGACGTCCGTCACTAAAGTAGGAGCTCCGGGCGCTTTGAGTGGTCAGAGGTTCACCGTGCAAATCCCCCCGCCCTCCTCGCAGACCCCCACCTCCTCCACCACCAAGAGCTGTGAGACACCACACCACACTACACCACCACTACACCAGAACTACACCACCACCACTATATAACCACTACACCAGAACTGCACCACCACCACTACACCAGAACTACACCACCACCACTACACAACACTACACCACCACCACTACACAACACTACACAACACTACACCACCACCACTATATAACCACTACACAAGAACTACACCACCACCACTACACCACACTACACAACACTACACCACCACCACTACACACCACTACACCACCACTACACTACAACACCACAACCACAACACAACTACTACACCACCACGACACCACCACCACCACTACCACTTCACCACACCACTATACCACGACCACTTCACAACCTCTACACCACCACTATATAACCACTACACAACCTCTACACCACCACTATATAACCACTACACCACCACTACACAACCTCTACACCACCATTATATAACCACTACACCACCACTATATAACCACTACCACTTTACAACCTCTACACCACCATTATATAACCACTACACCACCACTATATAACCACTACCGCTTTACAACCTCTACACCACCATTATATAACCACTACCACATTACAACCTCTACACCACCACTATATAACCACTACCACTTTACAACCTCTACACCACCATTATATAACCACTACCACATTACAACCTCTACACCACCACTATATAACCACTACACAACCTCTACACCACCACTATACAACCTCTACACCACCACTATACAACCTCTACACCACCACTATACAACCACTACACCACCACTATATAACCACTACACAACCTCTACACCACCATTATATAACCACTACCACTACACCACCACTATATAACCACTACACTACAACTTCACAACAAGTAAACGAAATGTAAAAAATCATTCAAAACTCATTAATCAGTCAAAATGTTTAGAAACACAAACATGTTACATTGAAAACGTTGATTAATTTAAATCAATGAAAGATGTTGGTGATTAACCTCAAAACAACTTGTCCTTTCACCTGGAGAAACAGTTTCTGGACACGGTGACGAGCTGCTCGGCTCGTTTTTGATCCACAGGACTGAGTGAAGAAGAAAATGTGTCTCTGACTGGTTTTTGTGTCGTCTCTCAGCGTCCATGCCCGCCGTCTCCAGCGTCCTCCTCAACCAGCCGCTGATCGGCTCCAAAAACATCCTGATCACCACCAACATGGTGTCGCAGGGCGGCGAGCTGAAGAGGAAGCACGAGGACGACTACGACGCTCTATGACATCACAGCGCCTCGTCGACTTTTAACAAACCGACATTCACAACAGACAAAAATGACATATATATGTATATATAAGGAACAGTTTAACAGCCCAGAGCTCCGTCACTAAAAGGTTTCACACAGTCCAGAAGTTATTCTGTCAGAAGAACATTTATCTTCGTACGACGGAGAGTGTTGCTCCGCCGACGCATCCCTGAGCGCGTAATTGTCCCGGACAAGAGGTGCTGGATAAAGTGTAAATGTAATGAGCACACAGGGACATGGACTCTCCTCAGCTTCATGCCAGTGACGACTGAAGACTCCGCCCCCTGCTGGGACACTCCAGCAACTGCTGCCGCTGAATGAGAAAATAAACTACTGCGCATTTTTTAACCAGACCACGTGACAAGAAAACATACAACAACCCAGAAACATTTCAAACGCCAAAGCATCGGCTTCACTCTCAGGAGACGGGAGACATTGTCCTTCTTTAAGCAAACGTCCCAAATATGTCCCTTGAAGCAAACAAAAGTGACGTTTGGCCAAGCAGCAGACCTCTTCCAGTGCCGGACGGAATCAGTCCGACCAGCTCCGGGTGTTGGTGAGACTGTCAGAGGACCGTCGGCGTACTGGAGGAGAGTCGCTCCCTCCTGGGAGTGGCCGGTCTTCAACGTCACATTCCACCACTGCAGCGGACACTCCTGTGTCTGTAGTCGCCAAGCGTCAGTTGCTCAGAGCTCCAGACTGTAATGTGTAATCATGAAAATGATTTTATATATCCTGATGATGAAACTCAGAAAAAAATAAAATTAATTTGTACACATGCTGGTTATTATATTGATTTGATTATCTTTTCTGTCCGTCCTGGTTGTTTTGACCACTTGATGCATTATAATGGTCTCACTGGAGGACGAGACGCAGCGCCGCCACTTCCTGTGACCGAGCGCCAACGTGGGGCAGTGAAAGAACCGTGACGCTCAGACTGACGCTGCTGCAGTGACGAGGTCGCCTTCATCTCGGGAGAAGCAGGATCATCCCCGATGAGGTCGACCGCAAACATTATTCCCATAGCGCCGTTGCATCATTGACGTTAAAACAAACGGAGAACATCTTTGCTTTCTCTTTGTCTTTCCGTCATCTTGTCTGTTTTGAGAAACTCTTAGGCTTGTTAAAAGTCCTCCTCACTCCGTCTAGTGGTTTTCCACTGGGGCAGCTCTTCATGCTAAAGCTGCTTTGTGAATTACTTTAATCTTAGGAAGGGAATATTCTGAGAAAGATCCAAAATATCAAGGAATTCTAAGATTTTTTTATTTAAGAGTGACGTCACGAAGAGCTGCTTTTTAATCTCAGGATGCTTTGTGAATACGGGACCTGGGGAGTGACCAGTGTGATTTTTAAGGTAGATAACAGGTATTAGCCTAGCATGCTAACAAACTGTGTTCAATTGAGCTGATATTTGGGGGTGTGGCTATGAATCGCTAGCTAATTAGGCACCACCCACTTTTGACCCACCCTAGGGTTGGGCTTGGGACCAACTCAGTTTGAGGGGCAGGTGCTCACATGTGGAACCACCAGCTGCCTTATAGTGGCAGATTTGAGAAACAAAATATATATGTTAAAATCAACAACAAAAAAATAATCAAAGGAAAGAATGAGTGAGTGGACGTCATTACACACCATCCTGAAGAAGATATGTTTAAATTGTCCCTGTGGGGATTTTATTATCAGCCTGTACAGCATTACATGTATCGGGTGTAATTTAAATGTGTAATGTCGACGACGTCGATGGCCATGTCGATATGGGCCACAGGGGAAAAGAAAAAGAAAGAACTTTGATAAGGACATGGTCCAGGGAGCCTAGGGTAAGTGCTCTCTACCACCACCTAGTGCCCATCTGTGAACACTACTGGTGGTGATTATATACATCCATCTTTTGTTCTAAGGATCAATCGCTTTGTTGTACAGACATTAAAGAATAAAAGAAGGCCAGTTCTCAATCAGAGCCACTTGAGTCAATCTCTACGTTTCATTGAGCCACTTATTCATTTCAAGTCTCATGGCATTAAAGTGGACGTGAAGAAATAAACATATGAACATGTTTCATATTAAATTGTCTATCAGGTAACATGAACTATTTATAAAACCTATTAAATGCAAAGTCATGAGATCTGAACCTGAGGTTGTCGACTGGGGGGAGAAACAGAATCCAGCTGACTCCGCCTCCACCACCCACCAGGGAAACATCTGGATCAGAGGCTGACAGAGGAAGCAACAAGAAGCAGAGAAACATTGGCTGTGAATGTAAGATCACTTCATTGCATTAGCGACTCATGAGGGCTACTTTTATTACTTTGAATAATTGAAATGCATCAAGAGTTGCACACTGCTTCATGTTAAAAGTATCAAATATTAACCTTTACTCTTATAACAGTCGTCTGCATCTACATAATGAGAGAACAACGATGATCTATCCAGAATGAAGGCATCAGCCTATAAAAAATTTTTTTAAAAAAGGCTCCAGCAGGTCTTGGGTTCATCTCTGCTTGACTTTCTTGCTGCTTCACAAGCGCCCTCATTTTCTGCTTTGCGCATGTCTTGAATTAGTTTTGTTGGGGTTTTTTTACATTTCATTGCCTGATGCCATCTTTTCAATCTCTACTGCTTTTATGTGACATCTTGAATCTCTGCTTTCTTTCATTTTCCTCCGCAATGACTCTTGTTTTGTCCAAATGCAGAGATCAAACAGCAACTCCACTCGCTGGACATTCTAAGCCTTTACTCTATTTGAGGAATCAATAAGCCACTTATCTTGAGAGCTAAAATACTGCATTTTGATCCTTTGACCAACAGTCTGGCCACTCAACATCTCGTTCCATGTTAATGTTGGCGTCTTACGGTGACGGTATTGGCGGCAACCGCAGCGGGCTTCCCGGAGGGTGTGCCAACGCTCGCTTGCCGCGTCCGACCTCCGTTTTCTGGTCCGGTGAAGGACTGTTTGAGAATACTACTGCCATCAATCAACTCTGCTCCAGTCCGTGTCCTCTTGGAGCCTTTTAGGCCAACATCGCAGTCGTGATGTGTTTTCACCTGCCGACACCCATTTGACTGGAGGGACACCAAAACAACTCCGAGGAAACACGGTGGAGTGGGGGTTCAACGCCACCTCACCCACTTCCTGTTTGCATCCATGGCTGTGTGTGTGTGTGTGTGTGTGTGTGTGTGTGTGTGTGTGTGTGTGTGTGTGTGTGTGTGTGTGTCACCTGTCTCCAGGTGAACATTAACCAGGTAACGGTCATAAACTTCTCTTTATGGAAAGTATGATGATGTGCGTCTCTGTGTCTTTGTGCAGTTTCAGTTTGAAGATGAAACTTGTCCACTTCACTCCAGACGTGAGCACCATGAGGCCTGGGGGGGGGCCCAGCCAGACCTGGGGGGTGAACGAGGCCCTATGGAGTAGCTCAACTGACCCTCAGAGTCACTGGATACATGTAAATTAAATGAAAGTTCGTGAGCGTGATGCATGTGGTACTTTATTGCAGTTTAATGTTCAATTTCTTCACGTCATTTTACCTCACCTGTCGTCTGTCTGTCTGTCTGTTATATTTTCTGATCAGTAAAACGTTAGATCGCTCAATAAAAGAACAAAGCAGTTTATTCATCAAAATGAGGAGATTCCTTCTCAGCATTTAACTCTTCATATTCATAATGATCCTGAACTGCTGCTAATTTGTAGCGTTACAGTGTTAATGTTGCATTATTGATTTCAGTGCTGCAGTTCTCCATGTCGCCGCTGGGTCCGCGTGGCGCCCTCCTGTTGCTGTGTGTCTGTCCCGCCGCAGTAGAAGAAGAGGAGCTGAAGCTTCCGGTGCAGGAGTGGAAAATGTCCGTTCCGAAAAGTCTCCCTAAAGATGCTCAGGTGACGTTAAAACAAGAAATTGTGCAGCGTGTGATGATGAATCTGCAGTTGTGATCACCTGGAGCTCCGATGTCGTCAGAAAACGATGCTTCTCACCGCAGCAGCAGGCAGATCCGTGCAGCACGTGACCACTGAGGCTAACTGTAGCCTGATTTACTGTTTATTCAACCTGTCGTGCAACTCAAAAGGCACTTTCTGGTGAAATGGAGCGTTTTGTAGTGAGTTTTACTGCGACTCGCAAGACGTTTGACTTAAAATTAGATCACCTGGCTCGTGCGGGTCACAGATGAGGAAGTCGTCCCGGGGCTCCGTGTTTACCTCTGATCATCAGCAGGTGGTGTTACAGTCAGTCTGGTCTCTGATGGTCTCTCTGCTGTCCCCCCGCCCTTTGTGGTCTCTGATGGTCCCTCCTGGTCTCTGATGGTCTCTTATGGTCTCTCCTGGTCTGTGCTGCAGGTGATGATCCAGATCTTAAAGGACATGGGCATCACGGAGTACGAGCCTCGAGTCATCAACCAGATGCTGGAGTTCACGTACAGTGAGTGTCAGGCGGTTCGATTCCCTGTCCAGTTGCCGGTCTGTCCACTCAGCGTGTCATCGTCCCTCTTTGCAGGATACGTCACCACCATCATCGACGACGCCAAGATCTACGCCACGCACGCCAAGAAGTCCACTGTGGACGCTGACGACATCAAGCTGGCCATCCAGTGCCGCATGGACCAGTCCTTCACCTCGCCGCCGCCACGAGACGTGAGTGCCGCTGCTCCGCCCTACCGACGGAACCGATTGACGTGGTCGTGAGAAAGAGACATTGAACGCCCCACTTCCTGTTTGATGGTCAAACCTTCAGTGCTTCACAATGTTCAGAGATCGAACCGGGGTTCTTGTGTCGTGTGCAGTTCCTGCTGGAAGTCGCCCGTCAGAAGAACCAGATGCCGCTGCCGCTCATCAAACCGTACAGCGGGCCCCGCCTCCCCCCTGACCGCTACTGCCTGACCGCCCCCAACCACAGACTCAAGTCTGTGCACAAAAAGGTGAGGATCGAACCGCTGTCCCTCCACTGTGCCTCCTCATGACCTCCTCCTGACCACTGTGTCTCCTCCTGACCTCCTCCTGACCACTCTCTCTCCTTCTGACCTCCTCCTGACCACTGTGCCTCCTCATGACCTCCTCTTGACCTCCTAACCTCCTCCTGACCCCCTGACTTCCTCCTGACCACTGTGTCTCCTCCTGACCTCCTCCTGACCTCCTGCTGACCACTGTCTCCTCCTGACCTCCTGCTGACCACTGTGTCTCCTCCTGACCTCCTCCTGACCTCCTGCTGACCACTGTCTCCTCCTGACCTCCTGCTGACCACTGTGTCTCCTCCTGACCTCCTCCTGACCTCCTGCTGACCACTGTCTCCTCCTGACCTCCTGCTGACCACTGTGTCTCCTCCTGCTGACCACTGTGTCTCCTCCTGACCTCCTGCTGACCACTGTGCCTCCTCCTGACCTCCTGCTGACCACTGTGTCTCCTCCTGACCTCCTCCTGACCACTTTGCCTCCTCCTGACCACTGTCTCCTCCTGACCTCCTGACCACTGTGATCCCTCCTGACCTCCTCCTGACCACTGTCTCCTCCTGACCTCCTCCTGACCACTGTGTCTCCTCCTGGCCTCCTCTTGACCTACTCCTGACCTCCTGCTGACCACTGTGCCTCCTCCTGACCTCCTCCTGACCAATGTGCCTCCTCCTGACCTCCTGATCTTCTGACCTCCTCCTGACCACTGTGTCTCCTCCTGACCTCCTGATCTTCTGACCTCCTCCTGACCACTGTGCCTCCTCCTGACCTCCTCCTGACCACTGTGCCTCCTCCTGACCTCCTGATCTTCTGACCTCCTCCTGACCACTGTGTCTCCTCCTGACCTCCTCCTGACCACTCTCTCTCCTTCTGACCTCCTCCTGACCGCTGTGTCTCCTCCTGACCTCCTCCTGACCACTGTGTCTCCTTCTGACCTCCTCCTGACCACTGTGTCTCCTCCTGACCACTGTGCCTCCTCCTGACCACTGTGTCTCCTCCTGACCTCCTCCTGACCACTGTGCCTCCTCCTGACCTCCTGATCTTCTGACCTCCTCCTGACCACTGTGCCTCCTCCTGACCTCCTCCTGACCTCCTCCTGACCACTGTGCCTCCTCCTGACCTCCTGATCTTCTGACCTCCTCCTGACCACTGTGTCTCCTCCTGACCTCCTCCTGACCACTCTCTCTCCTTCTGACCTCCTCCTGACCACTGTGTCTCCTCCTGACCACTGTGCCTCCTCCTGACCACTGTGTCTCCTCCTGACCTCCTCCTGACCACTGTGCCTCCTCCTCTCTCCTGCAGGTGGCGTCTTCCCGGATCACGGTTCCTCGGCTCAGCGTGGGCGCCGTCTCCAGCCGCCCGGCCACGCCCACTCTGGGTGAGTGTGTGTGTGTGTGAGTGTTTCCTGTGGTTGTGAGTCAACGGGGTTAAAACACTGTTTGGTTCCTCAGGGACTCCGACCATGACGTCCGTCACTAAAGTAGGAGCTCCGGGCGCTTTGAGTGGTCAGAGGTTCACCGTGCAAATCCCCCCGCCCTCCTCACAGACCCCCACCTCCTCCACCACCAAGAGCTGTGAGACACCACACCACACTACACCACCACTACACCAGAACTACACCACCACCACTATATAACCACTACACCAGAACTGCACCACCACCACTACACCAGAACTACACCACACTACACCACCACTACACTACACCACCACTACACTACACCACCACTACACAACAATACACCACCACCACTATATAACCACTACACTACCACTACACCACCACTACAAAACAACTAAAGGAAATGTTACACAGAAACTGCACAACACTAAATAATTACACAATTACTTCACAATAGGTGCAAAACTACATGACAGTGACACAATTCAACAACTACACAGCTACACAAAGACAGAACTTGTCATGACAGAATTCTTTTTGTAAAACACAATTGAAAGTTGTTGCGCATTTCGAGCAAAGTTTTCAAGAAAATTCATCTATTTGCAATAAAATGAAAGTGATGATGAAACGAATCCCAAAGTTAAAAGTCATCAGTCACTCAGAACATGTAGCTCTTCATAAATAAATAAAAAAAATCTTTCATTGATCCATTTAAAGCAATGAAAGATGTCAGTGACTGAGATGAAGTTAAAAACAAATCATCCATTCATGGAGAGCAGTGATTTTCAACTACTGCCTTTACCTTGTTCATCCAAGAGGACTTAATTTAGTTTATTGAATACAAATCAAACCAACACTTGGTAGAAATGAAAGTGTTTTAATATTGAAATGAGCTTCTGGACACTTTTTACCGGGAAAAATTAGGGTCTGAGGTCAGAAAGGTTGAGCTCTAGAGAAGCTCTCCTGCTTCTGGACGCAGTGACGAGAAGCTCGGATCGTTTTTGATCCACAGGTTTGAAGAAAAAAAAGAAAACGCGGCTCTGACTCTTTGGTTTTTTTTTTTGTCTCTCAGTGACGCCGTCCATGCCCGCCGTCTCCAACGTCCTCATCAACCAGTCGCTGATCGGCTCCAAAAACATCCTGATCACCACCAACATGGTGTCGCAGGGCGGCGAGCTGAAGAGGAAGCACGAGGACGAGGACGACTACGACGCTTTATGACGTCACGGCGCCTCGTCCAGTTTTAACAAACTGACACTCACAAAAGAAATAACCTCCAGTTTCTTATTTATTCATCGGCAGGTGGGCGGAGCTAAGCTCTCAGACAGCCAATCACAGACAGTTACGGTGTTTCTGTCAGCATTCAATTTCTAATGTTTTCTAATGTTTTAGACGTCAAAATGAAAAGAAAAAAAAAAGAAGAAAAAAAATCTGCTTCAACTATAAATAAACTTTAAGCTGAAAAAGTTTCCTGTCGTCTGTTTGGTTGTTTTCGGAGGCAGAACGATCTTTAAAAAAAATAATCACGTCACAAATGTCGTCCATTTGTAGTGTATTTCTGTGGCGGCGCTACAGCACCACCTGTAGGCCTGGCATATGTACAACATCGTTTTGAGTCACTGTTGTGTGGACGGGAATCTTATTAAGAACGACGGGGAGAAAAAGATTCATGTGGCTTGAGTCACATTCACACAGTCCAGAAGTGATTCTACGGACACAATATTTCTGTAACATTGCTGAATTTATTTGTCAGTTGTCGTCATCGTCGTCGTCCTCCTCCTCCTCTTCGTCCGAGTCCTCGGTGTGTCCAGAAGACAGGTTTTGCTCTTCCAACGCGTCCTTGAGCGCCTGCTCGTCCTCCACAGAAGGATCCAGAACCTCAGCCAGCTCGGGTCCGTCGGGGTACTCCCTCCGTGGGGGGGGCAGGGGCGGCGGGCTGAAGCCTCCCCCGCTGTACTTCAGACCCCACCCCACGTAGAAGTTCTCAAACTTCCTGCATGAGGTGGGGGGGAGGGGTTAGTCTGGGAGCTATCAAACAGTCGGTCAGAAGAAGTGTGTCACTGACCTCCCGATGGCGTAGGCGTGCGCTCCGGGCCACAGGTTGGAGCGCAGCACGGCCACGGCGTGCTGGGGGAGGAGTGCTGAAGACAGTCTGCAGGTCCATGGAGGGACACCGAACAATTCTGGGGGGGGGGGGGGGGGGGACACGGCGGTTTGGACGCGAGCTCACCCACTTCCTGTTTGTCTGTCCGTGGTTAAAAGGCGGGCCCACCTGCATCCATGTTCAGCGGCATCAGCAGCTGAGGTCCCATCTCCTCCAGCTCCTCCTCCTCCTCCTCCTCCTCCTCCTCGGCTTCTAGCTCCTCGTTGGAGTCGTCCCTTCGTTTCCCAGAGACGTTCACCCAGGTGCAGCGGCCCTGAGGTCGGGGAGGTCACACGGTTACCATAGCAACAAAGCTGGCATACATTTTCTGTGCTGACACATGGGCAGTGACAGTGTTGGTTTTCTCCGACACCTGCTGCAGGATGTGCGGCGAGTGGTGCACCCAGGCCGACGGCTCGCACACGAAGGCCGGCTGGACGCCCTCGAAGTCCGGGTTGGCCTCGCAGGCCTCGTCGTCCCCGAGCTGGTAGAAGCCCTGCGGGCTGACGTGCGTGCCGGCCGAGATCCGGGCGATCTGCGCCCGCAGGTAGTTGGCCTCGTTGCCGGGGAACGGCGGGTGGCTGACCACGGGGCTGTCCAGGTTCCCCGTGAACAACTTGCAGACGGCGCGTGCGGCGCTGATCTGCGCCGGGGTCACCGGGGGCAACTTGGCCCAGGGCAGGCCCGGCTCGGAGCACACGTAGTACATGAACCTGTTGGTGCCGGTCCCCAACGCCTCTCTGGGCACCGCCGGCGGGGGTTTGTACGCCGACTGGGGGAGCAACTGCTGGAGAAACAAAAGCAGAATTAGCATTGATGCTGATGAAAGACAATGCTACAGTGTCTTTAGCTGCTATGGGACTAACAGGTACTTTCTTTACTGTAGCTTTATAGACCTATGGTTAGGGTTAGGTTAGGTTAGGGTTAGGGTTAGGTTAGGGTTTGGGTTAGGTTGCTTAAAATGGATCCAGCTTTCCCCAGTAGTTCACAATTTGTGTCCTGTGAGTGGGCTGGTGGTGCATGGGCCATCCAGGCTGCCCTGTTTCTCGGTTGCCCTCAGTGCGGATGGCAGAGTTTTAGGGCGGGTTTGTTTAGTCATTTTGATTTAGTCCAGCTGGATGTTTAGTTTATGAATCCAGCTCCTTTCTGTTTGTTGTCTTTGTTTTTGTGTCCAGTTGATGTTTTGTTGTAGGCCGCTCACCTCTTGTGCTTTTAGGCCGTGTTGTAGAAAGTGTTGGACTATGTGTGTGTTGGTTTCCCCGATGTATTGGGCCCCACATGTGCTGCAAGTAATTACGTATATGCAGTTTTTGGTGTCTATGTTCAATTTTTGGGGAATAGCAGGTTAGGGTTAGGTTTATGGTTAGGGTTTGGGTTAAGATTAGGGTTAGCTTTATGGTTAGGATTAGGGTTAGGTTTATGGTTAGGGTTAAATTAAGGGTTTTGGTTAGGGTTAGATTAGGGTTAGGTTTATGGTTAGGATTAGGGTTAGGTTTATGGTTAGGGTTAGGTTTATGGTTAGGGTTAGGTTTATGGCTTGGGTTATTAACGTTAGCGTAACGTAACGTGACTTTGGTCCACGACAAAGTTCAGGTTACAACCGGTGGATAAAGGCAGAAACCAACATGGTCCAGAGGCTCCGCCCCTTGCTCTTCTCGGTCCGGCGTGTCCTCCTCCTCCCCTTCAGGATCATAGCCATGCTCCTCCTCGCTGTACTCCACCTCCACCACGACGTAGTTGCCCTGGGTGCCCAGCACTTTGCCCCACAGGCGGCAGCGGGGCAACGCCTCCGACTCCACCAGCTGCCTGACGGCCAGAGAGATCCTGAAGGTCTCCGTCTGGCCCAGGCCCACGCCCGCCTGCTCCAGGTAGAAGGAGGTCTCGCTCACGTTGGGAAGAGGAGGAGAAGCGTCCACCTGGTGGAGCAGGGAGCTTATTCAGTTGTTCTAGGTTCCTGTTTTAACTCATTTAGCTGTTTGAGGTAAACTTCACATCCAAAAATAAGTAAATTAGCTTTGAAAAGCTGGGAAAAAAAACTTCTAAAGTATAGTTCAAACAAAAAGTAAAAAAAAAAACCTCTAAATTAGTTTACAAAAAGCCTGAAACAGATCAATTGAAAAACTAAAGAGCTTAAAACAGATGAATTAATTTAAAAACAGTCAGAAATATATAAATTACCCAAAAAATATATAATTTGGCTTAAAAAAAAAAACTTCAAATTGATAAACTGGAAAAAAAGAAGCCTATAATAGATTATAGATTATAATAAACCTAAAAATAACCAAAAAAAAGAAACCCTGACAATCGGGTGTTTAAAAGAAACAACGGACAAACAGACAAAAAAAAAAAAACCCTAACATATAAATTGGCCGAAACAAAAAAGTCTAAATCAGATAAATTAACTTACAAAAAAACCCTCTAAACTTTGGGGTTAAATAAACAGCTAAAATAGAAAATAGAAGACGACAACTTGAAAGTAACCTTTAAAGATAAATAACCAAATTATGATTAGGATTATGATTATTATTATTATACAAAAACTGCTAATTTAACAAAAGAACGATAAAGAATGCAGAAGTGTGTGTCTTACTTCCTTTCACTGACACAAACATTTATAATAGCAGCTGTCGTAACGGCTGCGTGCGTGTGCGTGTGCGTGTGCGTGTACACCTCCAGCGGGTCCTCAGGCCTGGTGAACAGGGGTTTCTGCAGCTCAGCCAGCCGCTCCACGGCGGCCCTCCGGAGGGTGTCTCTGTCTCCGAACCGGGACCCGGACCCGGACCGCAGCTCCTCCAGCAGCTCCTCAAGGATCTCCGCGGCGCCGTGCGGCCGCTCGTCCATCACCCGGACCAGCAGGCGGCTCAGCGGCTCGTACCTGAAACAAAGTTTGTCCGAAGTGAGGCGAGGAGGGGAAGAAAAAGAGAGGGAAAGGAGGGAGAAGAGAGAAAAGAGAGGGAAAAGAGAGGAAAGCAGGATGAACTCACAGGTTCGGTCCGTCTTGTTTCATGAGGAAAGCTTTGAAAGCTGCGGCGTCCTCCATGGTGCTTCCGGTTGTCATGGCGACAGCAGATGAAGCGTCAACCTCATACTGTTACGTTCACGGCGTCATGACGTAGCCGGAAGTCGCGTAAATTCAAAGAAATAAGAGAATATTCAGGAAATAAATGTTGAAGCTTGATCCAATACTAGAGGTTTGTATTTCCGGAGGAGGTACTAACTTAAATCTTCCCTTAAAAATAAAATCAGAATTGTAAAAATCTCCTTTCAGGGAAATATAAGATTAATTTACAATTTCATCCAAGGAAATCCATTGTCTCTAAAATAAATCGCTGAGGTTGATCAAAATATTGAATTACATTGGATTATCTGTCTTTTTATATTCGGAGCTTTTTAAAACTCACAAATACTTTCACCTTTATACTGTATGTGATGCTGTGGTCAAATTACATGACGTTTCCTCCTGCCTGTTTCTGCCCTGGACAACACATGACAGCAATGTTTCCATCGTCATGGTATTTTCAATAAATAGAATCATATATAGTTGTATTTTGTTTAAATTTTTCAAACAACCTCTTCAGTTTTTTTTGCCTTCATATGTTTTCAAATCGTGGCGAAATAACGTTTTGGTCAGCACAAAAATTGTTTTTTTTTAACAAACTGTAGATGTGTTGGGCTGGAAAATGAATCACATATTCAAGGTTTTTGATTCAGTTATAAGAAATGAAAACAAACGTTTACAGCCACAGCGCCTCAACTGCAAGTAAGACTGTATTTGTTTGAAATATTATCGTGTCTTTATTGTAAAATCTTATCACAATTTTTTAATTAATTAATTAACTGTTACAATATTTAGTATTAATATTTATTTGTTCATATCTTTGTGCACTGAGCTGCTGTGATCAAGAAAAAAAGTATTAGGAACAATTAGATTGGTGAAAAAGCGAAGATGAAAATAAAACCAAGACTTCAGTGTGTGTTAGTTCATTTTACCTTTAATAATAAAAAGAAAACTAAAATAAAAATCTCAAAAATAAAAAATACATGGCAAAACAATAGACTCTGTAAATGATTATGAGAATAATCATGGTCGCAATGATGATACAGTAGAAGTAATAATAATGATAGTCACCATAATAATAATAATAATTAATAATAATAATAATAATAATAATCAGAAGCAGAATAATCAGACCGGACCTGCAGGCAGCAGCCAGCAGACGTCACTTCCTGTTTTATAGACATTATGGTTAGCATCGCACAGGCCGGGGCGTGGCACTTGGCAAAATATTTTCACACGTAGCAAAGTTACCCCACAGATGCACGACAAAATCAGGACAGAATCACAGCTCGTACGATTCACAGCACGGCGAGGAAATCAACCCCCAATCAGGAGGGAAAACATGCTCCCAGTCTCCGCCCACTTCCGGCTCCTCCCCCGCAAGGGAGAGCGAGAGGGGGCGGGGCCAGCGACCAGACCCACCCACTTCCCCTCTGACAAGTTCAAATGAGGGCGGGGTTGCCATCTGGACCACGCCCACTTCCCCCCTCTCCGATATTAAGGGAGGGGGAAAAAAAAGGCGGGGCCGCCACGTGACCACGCCCCTTCAAACACCTCTCCCATGAGAGCGAGAGCTGGGCCGACGGTCGGCCACGCCCACCTCCTGCCCCTTTCCTAGAAGGAGCAAACGAGGGCGGGGACGACGATTGGCAGTTTTTATAATAAATTTTTTTTTTTTTTTTTGAAAAGAGTAACATTTGCTGGTTTACACGTTTTTTTTTTTTTTTTTTGTGTTTCTTTTTTTAACGGCTGCCTGCCAGACGTCTGCAGTCAGGCGGGTTTTTCCCGCCAACCAGACGCTTCCAAGCGTTACCTAGCAACAATGTTACGGAGAAAAAGTGTCTGATTGGATCTGGCACATCAACAAAACCAAAAAAAAAAAAAAAAAGAGAATTAAGATTCTTCTAAACTGTAATTAAACGACGCGTGGAGACGTTTACGACGTGAAGGGAAACGGCGACTGGTTCGTTTCAGCTGTGGTGCTTTTATGGCACGGACCAAACTTTAATCACAAAATGTATCAACAACACGGAAAAGAACCGTTTTAAGGAAGGACACATCTTATGATAAAAAAATGTACTTGAATCAGAAAGGATTTGTAAATTAGACGTGTTGCTTTTCTGTCCAAAAAAGTGATGAAAACATTTGATTTGGCCAAATGGATTAAATAAACAAACATCGTCAAATAAAATGAAATCGTGTTTAAACTGTAGACCTCAGTCTTTCTCAGATCTCTAAAATTATACTTTAAGAAACGTGATGAAATTATGGGAAAATTAGCCGAAATCATGTTTTTTTCTTTCCCCCCGAAGTAAAAACAAACAATATTATAGATCCTTTATTTCACCATGAATCAGTTCATTTTAGCATTGTGATAAACAAAATATATATTTTTTATAAGACTAAATTTCGTGAATAAAATTGAAATTCTTACAGAACAAAAAGGCTGAAATGATGAAAGTTTCACCCAAAAAGCACATAAATTATTTCACATGAGGAATTCTTTACTGATATTTAAATTTAAGCAAATTTCTTTTTTTTTTCAAAAATGAAGATGACGTTTTAAATGAAGAATTTCTCAGCAAAAAAAGAAAGAAAGAAAAAAAAAAAAAAAAAGTCATATTTGGCAAAAAAAAAAAAGTATGCTTCTGTGAACCTGTTCAGTTTTTAGTGTCTGATCAAAAGCAAAAATAAAGATTTTGTTAAAAGTGCTCATCGTAACCATGACAACAATTTGGCCTCGAGGAAAAAACAAAACAAAACAGAAAAACAAAACTGAAATAATGTCAACACTGAATATTTCAGCCAGTTTTCAGCCGTGATCAAACAATCGCTAATAAAAGTCACGTTACAAAGACGGTGAAGGCACGACACATTTTTGTCACGTCAAAAAGTTGCTCACATCGAAACGAAACGCAGCGACGTTTCCTTCAGGACACCACAGATGGAAAACAGAAATGGAAACGAGCGACTGGAAATGAAACGAAGAAACTTTCTCCGGGAACTTTTGACGATTTTTCTTTTTTTTTTTTTTTCAAACCGTGGAAAACCTCATGAAACTCGATGCTCGCTGCTGATTTTTAAATCTCCGTCCAAAACAAAGTGAAGCCAGTTTTCTCTCAAACAACAAAACCCAGCAAACACACAAATTCTGCCTCCAACGCCTAAAAAAAAACAAAAACAAAAACAAATCTTTCTTGTGCAAAAATGAAGCCCCGCCCTCCTCCGCCCGTGATTGGCCCGGCCTCTTCCCCTGAGCCAATCACAAGCGAGCATATTGTAAGCTGGTAACGTTTTCGTTTTGTTTTAAACTACTGAAGATGTTTGGCTTTTTTTTTTAAAGTAGGAAATCAAAACGCTGCACAAACGTGAGAAGAAACAATTTAGAGTAAATAAAAAAAAAAAAAAAAAAAAAAACTGTTTTGAAATCGAATTTCGTTGATTCCTTTCAATTTGGTGTTTACTGGTTGTTTGTTGAGTTCAGACAGAGGAGAGGGCAGCAGGAGGCGGGTGGATGCTGGTGAAATCGAGAGAGAGAGAGAGAGAGAGAGTGTGTGTGTGTGCATGTGTGTGTGTGTGTGTGTGTGTGTGTGTGTGTGTGTGTTTCTCCGGCTGTGCCGCCGTGACAAAACAAAAACAAAAAAACAAACAAAAACAAAACAAAAAGCAGCAGTGAGAGGAAAAACCCGCAGACTTCAAACTGTGGACACGACGGTGAGTGACAGGAAACCTGCAGGGGGCGCTCAGGAGACTGCAGACTGAGGCTTTACTCCACATCCAGCCCTCAGAACAAACAAACAAACAAGGACAGTCTGCCCACAGCATGACCTCATCCACCCACCCCACCCCCCCTCCACCCACCCCACCCACCGGGGAATGTAACGTGAAGCCTGTACGAGGGTGTGTGTGTGTGTGTGTGTGTGTGTGTGTGTGTGTGTGTGTGTGTGTGTGTGAGGAGCGAAGCAGATGGGAGTGGTTGTGGAGCTCCTAGCAGTCCTCGTCTTTGTCGTCCACGACACCTTTCAGCCGCAGACGAGCGAAATCCTCGAAGACAAAGTCATCGTCCTGAGAGATGCTGCTGAGAAGTGGAAGAGGAGGAGGAGGAAGAGGAGGAAAGAAATGAACATGACTGTGTGAGCTCTTATTGCAGAGGATAGAGTCTGCAGGGATTAGTGCCGACGCGGCGCCACCTGGAGGCCGCCTGTGAGAAAACACTCACTTTGTGTCGAACTCTATCAAATTGGTGTCGATGGGAGGATCCATCTCTGGCACAGCTGCAACACACACACACACACACACACACAGTTATGTTGCGTTTCCATGGAAACGGCTTGAAAGCGAGGCGGTGCCTGCGGCGTGGACTGACCAGACTGTGGGCGGGACGCCGGCGGCTCCACAGGTTTGGGGTGCATGAGGATGAAGGGCAGCTCCACAGACACGTCTCTGAAACACACAAACCAACCAACCAATGAACAAACACGGTGAGGCTCCGCCCACGTGGCTTCCTCCAATCAGGGCACACGTCAGCCAAAGGACAAACCTGACAGGAAGCTTGTTGACAGAACAGGAAACAGGAAGAACACACACACACGCACGCGCACGCACGCATGCACACTGTCAGCAGAACATCAGCTGAGGATCAGCGTTCTACACTGGGTACCGTGAGCAGTATTGTGTTTGTAGTAGTGTGTAGTATTGTGTAACAGTGTGTAGAAGTGAGTATTATTATGTTGTGTCTATTGTGTCATACTGTGCAGTATTATGTAGTAGTGTGTAGTATTATGTTGTGGTGTGTAGTATTGTGTAGTGGTGTGCAGTGTGTAGTATTATGTAGTAGTGTGTAGTATTACATTGTAGTGTGTCGTAACACATAGTAGTGTGTATTATTGTGCATTATTATGGTAGTGTGTATTATTGCGTAGTAGTGTGTATTATTACATAGTAGTGTGTATTATTGCTAGTAGTGTGTATTATTACATAGTAGTGTGTATTATTGCTAGTAGTGTGTATTATTACATAGTAGTGTGTATTATTGCTAGTAGTGTGTATTATTACATAGTAGTGTGTATTATTACATAGTAGTGTGTATTATTGCTAGTAGTGTGTATTATTGCTAGTAGTGTGTATTATTACATAGTAGTGTGTATTATTACATAGTAGTGTGTATTATTGCTAGTAGTGTGTATTATTGCTAGTAGTGTGTATTATTACATAGTAGTGTGTATTATTACATAGTAGTGTGTATTATTGCTAGTAGTGTGTATTATTACATAGTAGTGTGTATTATTACATAGTAGTGTGTATTATTACATAGTAGTGTGTATTATTGCTAGTAGTGTGTATTATTGCTAGTAGTGTGTATTATTACATAGTAGTGTGTATTATTGCTAGTAGTGTGTATTATTGCTAGTAGTGTGTATTATTACATAGTAGTGTGTATTATTGCTAGTAGTGTGTAGTGTTACATAGTAGTGTGTATTATTGCTAGTAGTGTGTATTATTGCTAGTAGTGTGTATTATTACATAGTAGTGTGTATTATTACATAGTAGTGTGTATTATTGCTAGTAGTGTGTATTATTACATAGTAGTGTGTATTATTGCTAGTAGTGTGTATTATTGCTAGTAGTGTGTATTATTACATAGTAGTGTGTATTATTGCTAGTAGTGTGTAGTGTTACATAGTAGTGTGTATTATTTCTAGTAGTGTGTAGTGTTACATAGTAGTGTGTATTATTGCTAGTAGTGTGTATTATTACATAGTAGTGTGTATTATTGCTAGTAGTGTGTAGTATTGTGTAGTACTGCATCATACCCTCCACGTGAGACCACCAGCTTGACTTTGACTCTGTAGGAAACCAGAATCCCCAAAACCTCCTTGTTGGTGACGTCCTTCACACTGGAACAGAGCAGACGTTACATGATACACACCGTCACACACCGTGTGTGTGTGTGTGTGTGTGTGTGAGTTTACATGGTGGAGGAGGCCAGGTTGGTGTCTTCGTGCTTCAGCTTGCCGTCCAGAGCGAGTCCTCTCTTCTCGCGGTTCTTGTCCAGCGTTGGGGTCAGAGTGTACACCTTGCAGAAGGTGGAGCTGGACGACACCTGGTCGCTATGGAAACCACACGCTGCTGTCACGCAACTGTTCCTCTGTTTACTACCAACTTTAATATGTTATGATTAACCATCAGTTGTAACCAGACAATGACCATTAGAGCTGCTCAGTTCACACTGAATTCACCATCATCCTTCTTCTTCTTCGTCAGTTTAGACACATTATACCCATTAAATCTGATTTACAACAAAATACCAACAAATACAGACCGATTCCTGCCTACTAATGCCACTTTAAACCTGATTTATGTACAAGTGCAAGTAGTACATATTGCAATCATCATCATCTTTGAGGGAAGCATGAAGAGGAGGAGAAACTTACTCTGCTTCCAGCTGGGCCACCGGACATTTGTACTGCGCAGTGCTGAAGAGGCAGATATCTGCATACTGACGCACTGCAGGGACGACATGGGGCAGTTAGTTAGTTAGTGAGGGAGGAGGAGGAGGAGGAGGAGGAGGAGGAGGAGGAGCAGACCTGAGATCTTGACCCGCTTCACGGTCTTGGTGGAGTTGTTTGTGACGTGAACGTTGACGCTGATCGGCTCCCCGTGATAGTAGAGCTGCAAGGCATCATGGGAGACACGTCACTTCCTGTGCCAGCTGCATGTGGTCACAGTATCCTATTACGAGTCAGTAATCCTCCCGAGCCCAGCGTGTGTGACAACAATGTCTAACTGATACTTGCAAACAAAGAAACTGGTCACTTTTAGATTTGACGCTACAAATGTTTTTGATCTGAAGGTTGTTAATTACATTTTACTGAAAAGTTCTTCGTCTGACTGCTACAAATGAAGGTTTTGTTATAACTCAAATGTTTTCTGCGGAGTCAGCAGTTTCCTGCCGAGTCACTGGCATTGCTCATCCAGAAGGATTGGGATTTGAGTGAGCTGTGAATGGACGTGTTGTGTCCTGGTGCTTCCTAGAGGTAGGGGGCGCTGTGGCGCACCTCCTTGTCCAGCGAGGCCTCCAGGTGCAGGGACCGGTCGGACATGAGGAAGCTGCGGGTGGTCTCCACCATGGGCTGGGGGCCCGGTTTCTCCGGAGCGTACTGGACCTTCCTGATGACCAGGCGCACCGAGTTCCTGGAGAGCGGAGGGGAGCCAATCAGAGGGCAGGACAGGGACCTCAGTGGAGTGACGGCAAGTTCAGTGCTGATTCATGAAACATGTGACTCTTAATGTGCCGACGCTCATAGATTGTCGGTGAGGGACTATCTTCATGACCAACCGGCTTCCTGCTGCTCCGACCTCTGATGGTGTGTGTGTGTGTGTGTGTGTGTGTGTGTGTGTGTGTGTGTGTGTGTGTGTGTGTGTGTGTGTGTGTGTGTGTGTGTGTGTGTGGACTCACCTCTTGTGAATCTTTTCTTCTATGGACTTGGCACAGAAAGCTCTGATCTCAAAGTCCACACCACAAGCCTGCAGACACAGCGCCAGTGTATCAAAACACCCCTCGTACACTCATCAACCAGTGTGTGTGTGTGTGTGTGTGTGTGTGTGTGTGTGTGTATGTGCTACCTTCCCGGTGTCCTCTGGCCCGGGCTGCAGAGTGACTGAACATGGGAGGTTCTGAGGGATCTGAGGAAGAACACAGGACGGGTCAGACCAGTGGCCCACAGAGCCGAGCTGCCACCCAGTGACCACCAGGGGGCAGAAAATCACAACCTGTGAACGTGTTCTGGAGCTTGAACGCTCTCTACTGACTGCTCACTCCTCCAGGAGGACTTCCTGGCACTGATACATAAACATCAACTCCACAGTGAAACTCAGAGGAGCAGTGAGGAAGCCTCCGTCTCGTTTTTCTATCTTTCTGTCCTCTAACCTACAACTGGAGCAGCTGGAAATCTACAGTCAAGTCTGGTTCTGCACGTTTGTTTGTTACTAGCAACAAGTGTAGCAACAAGTGTAGTAACAGCTGTAGTAACAGCTGTAGTTACAGCTGTAGCAACAGGCGTAGCAACAGGCGTAGCAACAGGCGTAGCAACAGGCGTAGCAACAGGCGTAGAAACAGGCGTAGAAACAGGCGTAGAAACAGGCGTAGTAACAGGCGTAGAAACAGGCGTAGTAACAGGCGTAGTAACAGGCGTAGTAACAGGCGTAGTAACAGGCGTAGTAACAGCTGTAGAAACAGGCGTAGTAACAGCTGTAGTAACAGCTGTAGTAACAGGCGTAGTAACAGCTATAGTAACAGGCGTAGTAACAGGCGTAGTAACAGGCCTAGTAACAGGCCTAGTAACAGGCCTAGTAACAGGCCTAGTAACAGGTGTAGTAACAGGTGTAGTAACAGGTGTAGTAACAGGCATAGTAACAGGCGTAGTAACAGGCGTAGTAACAGGCGTAGTAACAGGCGTAGTAACAGGCATAGTAACAGGCATAGTAACAGGCGTAGTAACAGGCGTAGTAACAGCTGTAGTAACAGGCGTAGTAACAGACGTAGTAACAGCTGTAGTAACAGGCGTAGCAACAGGCGTAGCAACAGGCGTAGCAACAGGTGCAGGAGGTACTCACAGTGAAGTAAAAAGGATGTGCATGCTGGCCCAGTTTCTTCAGCAGCCTCTCCTGCAGGCGGCTGTTTGATTTTCTCTCCTCGGGCACTGGAGGAAAAGCCTGGAGACGCAAAGTCAAACAGAAACGTACACAACTGTGATGTCACCGGAGTTGTAATCGGAGTACTGAGCTGCTGGGCGGAGCACTCACCTGGAAGGTGGAGATGTAGAGATCCTTTCTGAAGGAAAGACCCAGAACATCAAGATCCTCGCGGCCATAACGGAAGGCACAGGTCAGCGTGACGAAGACTGCGGGAGGAAGAGGAGTTCAAGTGTCTTCTGATCGGAGTAAACGTTCAAATTCATTTGTCCATGTTGGAAGTACTAACACCTGTCAGCGCTTTCTCTGCAGGCTTCATGTTTCAGGACCAACTGGTCTACATACCGAGTACATCATGTAGGTCTAAATACTGAGTACATCATGTAGGTCTAGATACGGAGTACATCATGTAGGTCTAAATACTGAGTACATCATGTAGGTCTACATACGGAGTACATCATGTAGGTCTACATACTGAGTACATCATGTAGGTCTACATACCGAGTAAATCATGTCGGTCTACATACCGAGTAAATCATGTAGGTCTACATACGGAGTACATCAGTACGTCTACATACTGAGTACATCATGTAGGTCTACATACGGAGTACATCACGTAGGTCTACATACGGAGTACATCACGTAGGTCTACATACCGAGTACATCATGTAGGTCTACATACCGAGTACATCATGTAGGTCTACATACCGAGTACATCACATAGGTCTACATACCGAGTACATCATGTAGGTCTACATACCGAGTACATCACATAGGTCTACATACCGAGTACATCACGTAGGTCTACATACCGAGTACATCACATAGGTCTACATACCGAGTACATCATGTAGGTCTACATACTGAGTACATCATGTAGGTTTACATACCGAGTACATCATGTAGGTCTACATACTGAGTACATCACGTAGGTCTACATACCGAGTACATCAGTACGTCTACATACTGAGTACATCAGTACGTCTACATACTGAGTACATCATGTAGGCGTCAACATGACGCTTTGTATTCTTGTGGAGCGACTGAACCTTGGATGAAGTTAAAGTGGAGCCATGCCTTCTGTTGGTGGTTCAGATTGTGTTAATGGGAGTAATCCTGACCAGAGCCCATGAGCAGACCGGCCGTCAGAGTGGAGCACACCCACCTTTCCTGTCCTTCAGGTACTCGGGGTCGACGAGGATGACGCCATCTGATGAACAAGAAAACAAACACCGGCTCAGTCCACTTGTTCCCCGTTTCATCGGCTCGCTTTCTTTAGTACACATGTATACATATCGTGTGTGTGTGTGTGTGTGTGTGTGTGTGTGTGTGTGTGTGTGTGTGCGTGCGTGTCCTCACCGACGGGGTCCACGTGGTCCAGGTGATCCACAAAGTCTCTCTTTCCCAGGTACACCGTCACCTGCGTGAGCCAATCAGAGCCTTCCATTAGTTTATTCTACCAATCGAGAGTGCGGGCTCGCCGGGCTCCCTGTCGGTTGTCATGGAAACCCTGAACGAAGCGACCAATTACAAACATTGCAAAAAAAATGGGATTAAAGCTCAGAAAAGATATTAAACGTCTCCTCAAGTTTGTTATTCATGGCAAACGTTTTTTGATTGGTCAAACTCGTCTGAAACCAAAGGTATTTCAGGTGTGTGTGAAACATGTGGCTCTCTTGACTCACCAATCCAAATTAGCTTCACTTTTTAAATAAAACCAACCAGCGTGGAGGGTCTGAAGCTGCCGTCTAACTTTAGAACCCTAGCCATGACCCCCACACCGCCGGTTCCTTTGCAGACGACGGCTTTTTTAACGGCCTCCATCCGATCAGTGTTTCTGTGACGTGGTCTTAACCTCACACCTGGTTTTAGGATCTTCTACCACGCCAGGTGTCTTAATGTCACCGAAACCTCGCCGGGGGCTTTTGGGCCTCACTTGGGAGGGTTCGTTTCCGTCCGGTGTGCCGTGAATAAACTCACCTTACAGTTGGGGCTGGACTTCTTGAAAACTCTGTGAGAGGGAGAGAGAAGAGAGATAAGTTTTCCTTCAAGCTGGGAGACAAACCCTCTGGCACCATCATGTGAGGAAGTGTCTCAGCTTCCTGCTCCGTGCCAGTAAACACAGCAGGGGAAGCGCTTCCGGCGCTGACTTGGCGCAAATCGTCACCGGTGGTGTTGCGGGACGTCCGAGCCCGGGGGCGGGAGGCGGGGGCTTCAGCCCCCCCCCCCCGACAGGTAGCCGGAATAAACCTGCCGTCGTGACGCTGAGGGGACTTCAAATTCACCCGCAGATTTTATGTTCCTTAACGCTTCGGCGCTCATCGTTTTACCTTCCCAAGCGCCGCAGTGGAGCAGGATTACCACCGCATCGACACAATCTAATCCCAGCCCACGTCCCCCCCCCCCCATTAGTAAGATGAACAATCCAAACGCCTGGCGGATTCTGCTGCACAATGATGTGAAATGCCGACGTCCCGAGGATCAGAAAGGCCACGCCGCCACCAACGTCTGGCCGCCCTTATTCCCGCGCGAACTTCCCCGGACCCCTCAGAATCGTGGCGCCCCCGCCGCCGCCGCTTCCGGTCTGTATTGGTACTGAAAGCCAAGATCAAGCCAGCGTCTGTCCTTCCGCGGTACATGAGGTGTTTCTGCTACCAACCACTTCACCACCGCCGTCAGGGGGCGGAGACTTCCTGAACGATTTTTAGTTAAGATAGGTTGGAGCTGCAATTTTTTAACCTTCAAAATAAGAACACGTCTGATGTTACGTGACAATTAATTTAGTGGTTTTTTTTCTTTTCATTTGGTTGTTTTAGCTGTGCTAGAAATTTTCTGTGTATTTTATTCTTCTTTTCTTTAACTGACTTAATTGTACCGCTATTTGAGCAATTTTTTGCTACTTTTGATATATTTCTTTCAGCTGTTTTAGCTATTAAAAGTCTATTTGTTTCGGCCTACAGAACTCTTTTAGAAATGTAGTTTTTTTTCTGCAAAAATCTGAGGTATTTTATTATTTTGGGGGGCATTTTAGTTAGCTGGTCTTTCTGACCTCTTCAATCAGATGCTCCTCAATGAGCAATCTATAAAATGGCGGTCTACAGAACCAACCGGTGTTTGACGTAGTAGAGCGTGTTGGTGCTGTGTGTGTGTTTAACACCGGTGTGTGTGCAGGACTACGGAGAGCATCCAGGGATTAGCGCAGACTAAAGTGTGCTGGAACAGATAAAAGTGTCAGCAGCGCGTCAGAAACTGAGTGAGCCAGGTAACATATTTGTGATTTGAACTTTTAGTCCAGAATCAGCTCAGTTTCAAAAAGTGGCTTAAGTGTTTGCAGTTCATGTTCAAACACGTCCTGACGGCTCGGCCATACACACATCATAGGCACTTTATAACTCGTGCTACTAAAGTGATATTTACATTTTACACGCGTTTGAAGTTCCTGCTCTGAGCGATGCGTTCGTCAGCGGCTAACGTAGTGAGGCAGGCTACTGTTTGCACATGAGTTTGACTAATTAAACTCTTGTTTACAACTGTTGGAGCTTTTCTCTGTCAGGAGGCAACAACCTCAGGTTTACGTCACTAAAACGTGTACTTTACTATGGATTCTACTGAAATGTACCCCGTTAAACTTCCCAGTATATATTTCAAATGGATTTTAAAACAAGCAAAGGTCAAATTAAAAGTAGACAAGTCGTGTGGTTAAAACGTGAGTTTTAACAGCTTTAATGAGCAACTTTGTCAGCAGGTGAGGTTTATGAGCCGGAGCAGCCGAGAGGCATTCAGGGAAACTGGGAGAAGTGAACCATTCCCACATTTGCGATACTTCGGATGGCTCTCGGATTGAAGAATCATCTCAAACTTCATGACAAGCGCAGGCTCAGGTCTGTGCTTCCTACTCGTTAAGCACACCTTGACATGATTTCCTCTGACTTTAAATTTTCTTTCAAAGACACTCGCGTTCACCAGCCGCATTCATGTCCACTTGAATACGGTCCTGGAGTTGAGAGGGTTTCTGTGGATCCGCTAACAGTGTAGACGACTTTAGAAATATAAACAGTTTTAAATCAAACATAAAAGTGAAAAGAGGAAAAGAAAAAAAAACACCCCCAAAAAAGATCCAAGTACTTAGAATAATGTGCACTGTACTTTGTTTCCTATCCAGTCGACTCACTGGAGATTTCATTAAAACTTTTTAAGTGTTGTTTATTAGTGCATTTTGACTTATTTCAAAGTCGGTGCCTTTCATCCATCCACTGTGACAACAAAGTTAAAATAAATAATATTTTGAGCTCTCACTGCGTCAGAAAGGGTAGCTGAGAATTAAGTCAATGGATACAAAACTCAGGATTCATTACAAAGAGATCAAAGCCATGTGCTTGGGTTCTGTTGTTCCCGTGTTCCTTCACTCCGGAGTCGTCGTCATCACAACCATCACATTCTCCTCCTGGTGGCCCTTTTTTTTTTTTTTTTTTTTTTTTTAAACTCCCGATGGAAACAAAAGTGTTTCTTCTACCTGCTCTGGACGTCGTCTTGGGAATAAACCCGCAGTAGAAAAACAGCCCGTGGCACAACATGAATTAGAGCTTCCACAATTTTCCAGAATGAAGGTAGCCCCACCCCCTTGAGATGGCGCACGACGTCGGGTCGTGCCGGGACAGGGCGGGCAGCTGCAACGACGCACGTTTAACGCCAGCTAATGACGGAAACAACCGTATCAACACCCAGAGTCGGTGTCACCGACAAACAGCAGTTCAGGCTAACGCGCTAACAAACGTCAACACAGGATGTTGCGTCAATGCTATAAACATGCTTAAACCCCCCCCCCACAAAGGGTGGAAACAGAAAACGATCATACAGCCGACTGCCACTAGTGGGAGCTGACGAGCAGCAGCAGTCATCCTAGCAGCAATACTTGAGTACCTTGACATTTACTCAGCGCTTTGGATATTGACCGAGTCACGGTCAAGCTCACGTGACATCGTTTACCCCGAGACGCTGTGATCCGGTCGAGACGACAATGTCGCTCTTCAACCTCAATGAGCTCAAACATCTGCGGCCACTTAAGCTGTTTGAAGCGTTAAAGTTTTCAGAAGAGGTCACGGAGGAATCTGAAAACACGATGCGGGGATGCTAAACGCTAACCTCCAGAGTACTGCAGAGCAAAGAGCCCCGAACTTCAGCAGCTTTTAAAATCTGACGTGGTTGTTGAAGGTCGTAATTAGAGGGTTCAAATGGATGTTGATACGCGAGATTTATTTTAGCCACAATGTTTAAACAATTAAAAATAAACTGTGGTAGATTTTAACTGGTTTCTGAGTGTGTACTCAAATGCCAGAAGAAAAACAATAGTACAACAAAGGAAGAATTTCCAATAACTCATTCTTGTGGTAAACAAACAACACAGAAGTCAAACAAAAATGTGAAAATGTAATCATAATACCACATTGCCATAAGCAACCCAACATGTACCAATTGGTTCACACTGGACTTGACAGTCTTTGTAAACCCGGCTCTGAGGCAGCCGCCGTGTTCTGTGACATCACAACGTCACTTCCTGCGGGAAACAGGCCGACAGCCTTCGAAGGCACCAAAGAAGAAGAAGAAGAAGATTGTTTTGGTGTGTTTGAGTGCCTCGACAGCCTGTTTGTTCAGCGTGATGTCAACACTCCCTGCTGGTTTCCCTCCCGTTTCCTCACAGGAAGTGGAGACAGAAGTGGGTGGGGCTTGATTCAGAAACCAGACAGGATTTAAAGAGACACGCTCCGACAACCCAAACACACACAGACTGGAGCTGATCTTGTTTCCTTGACAACCAGAGCGCTCTAAATCTGCACTTGAACCTCCATAACAACGCACTGCAACGCCAAAACCACTAAACCACCGGAACCCCCCCCCCCCCCCCCCCCCCCCCCAGGCCACCAGCAGCTGAAACCAAGGCCTTACAGAGCAGAGAAAAATAACTTTAGCCTGCTATTGAAGTTTGGACATGTTTTCAACAACCAGCAAAATACCAGTCCAGCAACCACTTCAAAGCTGATCCAACAGCAAAGTACAGTGTGGAGAGCACTCTGTGACGAGAACGAATGTGTGAGACAGCACTTTAACAAACACCAACTTTAAGAAGCGCAAGATTTGACCCAAGACCACTTCCAGTTCCACTTTTTAAACTCCCCTGGACCGGTCCTCTTTCTCAAACAAGACTGAAACTGAAGGGGAAATAAGTTTGGTTGTAGACTGGCTCATACTGAATTGAAACACCCTCAGCTTCTCCCGGGGTTTTGACGCCTCGGCCAGAGACCATAGCAAAGGCCTGATAAACAAAAAAAAACGAAGCTACAACTGACAGCGAAATTGAAAATAAAACCCGACGCTCACCATCAGAGGAGTTTGCATCGGCGCCGAGTTCATTTAATTTTATTACGGCTGTATTTGACTTTTCACTGTGTGCCGAGTTAGAATAATGAAGCATCCATTACCAGAAGCAGCAGACTGAAAACGGATGCATCAGAGGGGAACTAAACCTGATGATGAATGACAATCATTACATTTAAGTGTTTGTGTCCTGCGCAGTAAAAAAAAAAAACATGTCAGCATAAAAGCCTGATTTAACTCTCCATTGGGAAGGCGAGAGGCTTTCGTCCCCACAGGAGCTTTTTCCAAGGATTTCTCAACACGTAGAATCACAATTCAATTCAGAGAGCAGAACTTGTGTCGACGGGGGAAACGTCGGGCTGCATCGTCGCAGCTCATGCAACGCTCGTGTCGTTTGTGATGCAGTCGGACAGATCATCAGTTCCTCTCTCAGGATCACTTCTGTTTGTATTCGAGAAGGGAACGATAAAAGGCAGGAAGTTCAGTGTCACGGTTTGTGATCAGAGTTTAAAATGCAATGCTCAGGGACGGCGCAGTTTGATTTCTAACTCGGATATATTTACATTTCTGATTTATAGACCAACAAAACGGTTTATTTAACAAATGGTTGGTTGACGTTTGCCATCATTTTCTTTACTTTCAGCCTCTCAGTTCGTTCTTTAATAGGCTCACATGGTTTAAATCCTCTCTGCTCCTGTGTTCGTGTCCCTAAAATGACCGTTTCATTTGTCAAATATAAAAAGGCTTTTGTGTTTGCCCTCACTGCAACACAAACAACTCATCGATTAATGACGACAACAGTAACCAACTGTCCGATTCAGCCTGAAAAAGTGAGGCTCTTTGTTTTTCCACTTCATTTTGTACAAATTAACATTTGAACTATTCACCGCCATTTCTTAGACCTCACAATCGATTAACCTAGAAATGTAACCAACAACTAAATAATGAATCAATACACCACTTTGAGAGTGAAATCCTAACTCATGATAAGTGAAGATTTTTTTGCGTTTTTATGACTGAGGGTCAAAACAAAAGTCATCGTCAGACTTGAATTTTCTTTTCCTTTTGAAACATTTTCTGGCTTCTTGAAGGCAGAATGATTTAAGAATTCACCGATCACCGATTCACCAATACAAATAAGAATGACAGTTGATCCAATACAGATCCCTGCGGAACACCACATTAAATGACAGGTGTTACAAGCAGAATAACTTAAGGAAAGTGAGTTCCTCTCTTTTGAAACTCGTTAGCAATCAAACTAATACAATAGTCAATTAGACCAATCTAAATTAAATTAGTTAAATGTTAATTGGCTCCCTTTAGCCCTTTATGATCACAAAATCAAGGTTGTTTTACAGATGTTTTACTATTATCGGGGACTTTAGGAAACTTTTGGTAACACGTTATTGTTAATCAGGCAATTTCAGATTATCAAGGCAACAGAGTTACCTTTTGTTTATCATCTACAAAACAAAACGACGGGTCTACTTATACAGAAAATAATCGCTAATAAATAAATAGGTGATTTGGTGATGTGTTTTTAAAATGAGCTGTGATGGGGACAAAAGGCCTCTTGCTCACAGATCGGGCCAGTAAACACACCACCGGGCCGACTCTGCACCGTGATGCGTTTAAGGCCTCTGCCGTTTGTTTACCTGCTCCTCCGTCAGGTTTGATCGGACCGGTTAAAGCACGTTAACATCTCATCAGCACCGGGGAAGAGCCCTGATCCACCGGGCGGGCGAACACACACACACACACACACACACACACACACACACACACACACACACACACACACACACACACACACACACACACACACACACACACACACACACACACACACACACACAAAACTCCGTGAGAAAAACCCTCCGGTTTGACGTTTTCCTCCGGTGTCCTGAGCAAATAAACACGGCTGCGTGTGATGTACTGCCCCTCCACCTCCACCGCTAAAAACCACCGGAGAAATCCAGAGTTCGGAGCGGAGATCAGCGCGGATCCACGCCGCCCACTGACGCTCGCAGTCCGGCCGCGTCGGGCTGGAAAAGCACCGTGGGAACTCCGGTCCGCTGCACCGAACAGCCCCGGTGTTCACCTGAACGCAGGGTGAAGTGTTCCGGGCGAAGCGGACCAACACGTCCGGGGCTGTCGCCGCGTCGGCTCTGCGGTGTTTTCTCGCTTCAAATGAGGCAGAAATGGAGGTTTGCGAGCGGAGGCTGGAGCAGCGTCCTGCCGCCGGGGCTGGACCGCGGAGAGCTAACCCCACCCTGCTCCGCTCGCTTCGCCTCCGGGGAACGAGCTCGCCGCCTGCAGCGGGGACCTGGGGGGGACCGCTCGGGGGTCCCTCCCGGTCGGGTTTTGTCGGCGTATGTAATGTAATTCTCCGCTGCACGCGGGCCTGAAGGCGGCGGAGGGCAGCGCTGCCCTCCGCCGCTAAACGTTAGCGAAGTGCGTGAGAGGCGATGCTAACTAGCCGTTAGCCGCCGCCGCGGCTGCGTCCTACCTGGTGCCCGCCTTGTCCCCCATCTCCTCGGCAGGCGGACGGCAGAAGGATCCCGACAAAATGAGGCCGGCCTCGGGCAGTCTGTGGCTGGGGGGAGAGAGAGCGCGTATTCGTGCGGGTGTTTCAGGCGTCCATCCGCCGCGCAGCTCCGAGAAGCAGTTCGTATGCTAATTTCATTTAGCGCCGCCTCGGATCCTCGGGCTTCCGCAAAGGCTCACGCACCCTCTCGACGCGCGCCGGCGTGCGTGCGCGCGTAAGTATGTATGCATGCATGTATGTATGTACGTACGTGTGTTTGCGCGCGCGCGCGTGTGTGTGTGTGTGTGTGTGTGTGTGTGTGTGGGTCACGTTGCGCAACGCGGAGTTCCGACAGCCGGACAACACGAAGCTTTAAATGTTAAACGGACTGAGGATGATTCACTGAGCAGTGAGTCAGTGGGACTGACAGGTTCTCCAGGAGGCTGCTCACCGGCCCCGGAACTCACTGGGACCGACATGAAACTGGTCTAGCACCAGCTTCCCGACGGAAATCTGAGAAAATAAGTGAGAGACAAGCGTTGGTGCTATTTCAAGAGGCAGCCTGCACAACACAAATCACCAGGACAGTTTTACACAAACGGATGCTGTGTAACTGAGAGAGTCATTCTTCGTTAACCACGGTTACACATCCTATTCCTGCAGGAGGTGGTGGGAAGCCACATGAAAGGCACTCCATGGAGCTTATCGGGGTCAGAGGTCATGCTCAGGGACCCACAAGCCACAGCTTCACCTGTCCAATGTGGGATTTGAACCTACAATCTTCTGATCTGGAGCTGCTGGGCCACCTCTGCAGGAGAATCGTTGCCATTAAAAGAATTTTATTCTATTCTATTCTATTCAGATTTGCTGGAAGTCTCCACAGGGTCATCATGTCTCTGCCTGGGTTTCACTCATTTGTGGCTTTGACATGTGAGAAAGTCTGAAATGACTTTTACTGGAGAGGAAACCAGCCTTTCAACTCAGGTCGAGGCTTGGAAGAAACAGAAAACAATGTGGCACTTCTGTATAACGAGTGCAGGTCTGCTGTATAACTAATGGGGAACCAATATATATAACCAGTGTACAACTACTGTTTTATTAAGAGAAAACTATCAGGATTGTTTGCTGGAGTATAAATACTGCAAACATTGTGTAAGACCTTCAAAACCACCTTAAAACTGTTATAATGTCAATCTGCTGTTGATAATGTTAAAGACTAACCCGGGGTTGTTTTATTTTATTAAGTATATTTTCTTAATTCTCCAATGTCTGGTTTCTTTCAGGTTTAATGCAGATTTAAATGAGTTTTTAAAGATTTCAGAGCCATCTTAGACCCTTTATAAAGCACCTGCACAATGATTACAGTAGTTTTACACTAGTTACACAGCATAGCTCTACTATTTATGCAGCAGTTTTGAACTCCTGATCCAGTAGATTTTCACAATTTTTATACAAGCTATACAGCCAATGTTCACACAGTTTACACGAGCTTTAAACGAGCTAGGCTGCTTTGTTTCACCAGTGATGTCTCTCAAATCAAAGACATGTTGACTGAGACTGACAGCGAGAAACCACTTCAGGCATTGGTCACTTCCAGAGTGGACTATTATAATTGTGTTACATTGTGTGTGAATGTCTCCTTAAAAAGTCTTGGGTTGATTCAAAACGCTGCAGCGAGCGGACGGACAGGAACCAACGGGGGAGAAAGCAGACCACTCCAATATTAGCACCTCTTTATTGGCTTCCTGTTAAGTCTCGGATAGAATTTCAAATCCTTCTTTAAAGCTTTTAACAACCACGCTCCGTCGTCTCTCCTTCTGAGGTCAGACTGAAGACTTTTCTGTTTAGTCAAGCTTACAGGTTCGGGTCATTTTCCCACAAAGCTGCTGTAGGTTTCGACTGCTGGGAGACCGACACTGAGCTTCTATCCTGGATGCCCCCCCTCCTCCCCCACCCACCCCACTCCACCCCGCCTGGGGCTTGAGGTAGACGTTCGTGCTTCCAGACTTGCTGTTGTTTTCTTTGCTTTGCTGCTTTTGTCCTGCTTTACTTTGCAGCTCTGCTTTGCATGGCCCCAGTTTGCATGGCTGTGCTTCACCCCCCCCCGCGCCGTGATTGATCATCTTCTCCTCCACTTGGTCACACCACGGAGCGACATTTGTATGTTGGGTTGTCTATAAAATCTGCAAGCATATAACTTGGCAACGTGAAGCGTGGGGGGGGGGGGGGGGGGGGGGGCACACTTAGGCATTTTGCTTCTTCTGATTTTCTTCTTCTTTTTTTTTTTGTTGAACTGACTTTTCCATCGTCCCTCTAGTGGTGGTCTTAGTGTATTTGGCATTGGCTCCTCCCTCTGAGTATATATATGGTTTTACCCAATGACCCTGGTGACCTTCATTCTTTTTATTTAGTCACTCCCCTCATCGCCCTCTTTTTCTACCTACAGTGCATTTAACTAATATGTTCATGTCCTTTCCACATTGGTGTTTTTAAGTGACGTTGTTATAAACGCCTAAACTTACTGTATAACAAGTGTATAACTCCCGTTCAGCTCATGTTGATCTGCTGTTTGAAATATGTCAAACTGCTGCACAACTAATGTCAATCCGTGAAGAAGTGCAAGTGGAAAACACCTCTTGAAAAACGAGTGTAAAACTATGGAATATACTGTGCAATACTTTGAAACCAATTCAAACTTGCTGTATAACTAATGTACAACTACAGCACAAAAATATAAGGAGTATGAAACCGCTCTATGAGTGTAAAACTACTAAATTAATTGTGCCAAACTGCTTTTAAACTAATTCAAATGTGCACCATAACTAGTGTTAAAATGTCTGTATAACCGTATCGAACTGCATCGTGTGTAAAACTATTATAAGATTACTGTGTAACTAGAATAAAACTGCTTTAAAGGTGTAAAAATGCCATATAGTGTGCAACTACTGTATTACAAGCATAAAACCAAACTTTAAAATTGCTGTATTTCTAATGTAAATGTAATGTATGACTAGAATCTGCATGAAGTGTGTAAAACTGCTGTTTGAATAGTATAAAAGAGCTGAATAACAAGTGTTAAGCTACAACATAAATTGTTGAAAACTGCTGTGTAATGAGCATAAACCTGCAGTGTACAATATATTTAACATAAAACTGCACTATAAATGGTGCAGAATTGCTTTAAAACTGCTGTGGAAGTAGTGTAAAACCACTGTGTGCCAAGTTTAAAACTGCTGTGGAAGTAGTGTAAAACCACTGTGTGCCAAGTTTAAAACTGCTGTGTAAGTAGTGAAAAACTTTGTACAACTATTGTCTAGCTACTGCATAAAAGTAATTCAAAACTAGTCTGAAACTAGTGTAAAAAGGTGTGTAACTACTGTAATACCAGTGTAAAACCACTGTGTACCGAGTTTAAAACTGCTGTAGAGCTTTTCAGTTGTATAACTAGTGTCTAAGATAAAACATGGAAATGTTTCACGTGAGTTTCTTTCAGTACACACAGTCAGGAAAAGTGCTGATGAGGATAAATTCGGAGTTTATTTACACCCGTGACCGCGGCGCTGCAGGTTCATGCGTTTCTGCGCAGCGACAGCAGAGACAGCAGGACTTCCTGGTGACTTCCTGTTGCTTCTCGCCGACTCTCTGGTTGTGGCGGCTCACAGCCGGACCGTGTACGAGTCGGAGTGCGTGACGTATCGGACCCAGCGCTGCGACGGGCCGGGCTGAACCGGAGACATGCGCAGGAAGCGGACCTGCAGCCCCGTGGCCGTGAACTTGGGCAACTCGAAGCTCAGACCCACCGGACCCACCTCCAACATGGAGGCCGAGCTGAGCCCGGCCACCTCCAGCTGCAGGAAGGAGGAAGTGATGGTCAGCATCTGTCCTCACACACATTCATTGGACTGTCAAAGCCCTGTGCAGAGTCAGCACTTCACCTGGTGTGTGTGTGTGTGTGTGTGTGTGTTTGAGTTAAAGTGTGTTGTTTTGCTTTAAACGTGTTTCTGATGTTTCACAGGGGCTGCAGGTCAGACGGCTGCAAACAAACTCCTCACAGGCTTAAACGCCTCGCTGCAGAACACATTACTGAGATGAGGCTTAGTGTGTGTGTGTGTGTGTGTGTGTGTGTGTGTGTGTGTGTGTGTGTGTGTGTGTGTGTGTGTGTGTGTGTGTGTGTGTGTGTGTGTGTGTGTGTGTGTGTGTGTGTGTGTGTGTGTGTGTGTGTGTGTGTGTGTGTGTGTGTGTGTGTGTGTGTGTGTGTGCGTGTGCGTGTGTGTAAGGTCACCTTGAACAGCGCCGAGAGCTGCGACCCTCCAGTGAATCGAGGAATCTGCCAGACCACGGCTCGACTCTGAGGCCTTAACTCTGCGCTCTGATCAGGACTGCTCAGCTCCTGAGACAGGCTGAACAACAACAACAACAACAACAACATCAACACAATCAGTAACAACAACTACATACACACCATCAACACAAACAATCAGACAAACACCGTTAACACACACGAACGTAAGCGAGGATGAACCAGAAGTTTGGTCCAGGAAGTGAAACGCGGTCTTGTGATTGGTTAACCCCGACTCTGACTCCGCCCACACAGCCTTGGTTTCAGGTGGTCAGTTTGGATCTTCACACGTTGGTGTTGGTGAAGTTCCTCCCAGCGACCCGGGACTTCCTCATTGCACTCAGCTGCTCAACAGTCATTCACACATGAAGTGGAGTCACTGAGTGGCAGGAAGACGGCGTCAGCTGTGCTAAACTACAAACATGCAGACGGCTCAGTTACACAGGGAGCGTGGCTATAGGAACTAGTTCGTCGAGGTAATTAATGAGTAAAGTAGTGTTGTTAGAGTAACTAGCGACTGATGCAGTGATGTTACAGTTGGGGAGGGTCAGCTGGCTGGTCTGAGCTTTGGAAGGTGGAATCGTCGGGTTGTCGTTCAGGTTGGTAGTTGGGGTTGGCTGGTTCGTTTATTGATTGGTCTATTAGTCGGTCGGCTGGTTGCTTCAATAGTTGGCATATTGGTTGGGTAGTTGGTTGACTGGTTTATTGATTGGTCGGCCGTTTGGTTGGTTGGTTGGTTGGTTTGTTGGGTAATAGGTTGATTTGTTGGTTGGTTGGTTGGTTTGTTGGGTAATAGGTTGGTTGGCTAGTTGGTTGGTTGGTTGGTTTGTTGGGTAATAGGTTGATTGGCTAGCTGGTTGGTTGGTTGGTTAGTTTGTTGGATAATAGGTTGATTGGCTGGCTGGTTGGTTGGTTGGTTGGTTGGTTTGTTGGGTAATAGGTTGATTGGCTAGTTGGTTGGTTGGTTGGTTTGTTGGGTAATAGGTTGATTGGCTGGTTGGTTGGTTGGTTGGTTTGTTGGGTAATAGGTTGGTTGGTTGGTTTGTTTGTTGGGTAATAGGTTGATTGGCTAGTTGGTTGGTTGGTTGGTTGGTTTGTTGGGTAATAGGTTGATTGGCTGGTTGGTTGGTTTGTTGGGTAATAAGTTGATTGGTTGGTTTGTTGGGTAATAGGTTGATTGGCTGGTTGGTTGGTTGGTTGGTTTGTTGGGTAATAGGTTGATTGGCTGGTTGGTTGGTTGGTTGGTTTGTTGGGTAATAGGTTGATTGGCTGGTTGGTTGGTTGGTTGGTTTGTTGGGTAATAGGTTGATTGGCTGGTTGGTTGGTTTGTTGGGTAATAGGTTGATTGGTTGGTTGGTTGATCGCCTAGTTTATGTGTTGGTCAGTCTGCTGGTTGGTTGGTTGGTTGATATGTCAGCTGTTTGGTTGGTTGGTAAAGAGGTTGACTGGTTGGTTTGTTGATTGGTTCGTTGGTTTATTGGCCGGTTGACTGCTTGGTCACCTGGTCTTGCCTGAACGGTGCTGGAGGATCTGATGGCGGAGGAGCCTTCGGGAGTTGAACAGTGAATCTGGCTGAACTCGGTGACAAACAACTTTCCTGCTGCTGCATTTTAGTATATATAACCTGATAAACTCGGAGCTCCTCCCTCCAACATTTCCATGACTTTACATAACAAAGCAGCGGCACTTCCCTTTGCCGGGAGGAGACACTTCCTCCTGGTGTGTGTGTGTGTGTGTGTGTGTGTGTGTGTGTGTGTGTGTGTGTGTGTGTGTGTGTGTGTGTGTGTGTGTGTGTGTGTGTGTGTGTGTGTGTGTGTGTGTGTGTGTGTGTGTGTGTGTGTGTGTGTGTGTGTGATGTGCCGAGCGCCGCCGGCCTCCGGTGACTCAGCGTCAGGTCCAGAGCGCCGGACAAACACGCTGACATTCAAAGTGAGGTGGGGACACATTTACATGGGGGACGACGGGAACATTTGACTGGGAGTGCCTCACCTCACGGAGCCTTTGGGGACGGGGACGGTGGCGCTCACATTGATGGCAGCACTGAGAAAACAAAGCGCCATCATCATCCTCGGTAATCCTCAGTGTATTCATTAACAAGAGTGCTGCTGCTGAGCTGCTTCACGCTCCACTTCACCCATGCTCCAGCTTCAAACACACCGTGTCCTCATGTTTCAGCTGTTTGGAGGTTTTTGTGAGCAGCTGACAGACTTTATACACCAGGAAATTAAATAATAGAACCCCCCCCCCCCCCCCCCCCCCTGTAAACTTTGTACCGGACGTCTTTGTTTTTGGTGTGTTCAAATCTGAGCAGTCCCACCTGCTCCTCCTCTCTTTGCTGCCTGGACTCCTCTGGACCCCGGACACAACATCTCAAACTGGCTATTTTCCTCAAACCATTTCTGATTTGTGACCAGTCTCAAATTTCTTAGAAACCAATGAGAACTGGTCTATAACCACACCAAATCCAATCCATAATGAGTATATTACATACCTAAACTCTTCATTAACTACTGGAAAACCAATCTATGAGCAGAGGCCCTGATCCCTCAAAGCAGATCACTTTAAGATGACGTCTGGGTGCCATTAGGGCCCCCTGGTGGTGGACACAGACCACTACACAAAGAGAGGGAGTCTGAGGGTGCATCTGAATAGTCCCTCCTATCTCCTTTCCTATCCACTTTTCCTTAACCTCCAGACGTGTTTAAGTGGTGGCCATGATAAGGAACGTTCAAATTCTCTACAAGCTAAGGAAAGGAGGCTCCATGCTTCCTTTATAACCTCCTTTAGTGGAGGAAAGACCAATGCTTCCTTTACCAAAGGAGACCAGATCATGTTGCCCCACAATTGCTTGCCAGAACAACATTTAAAGGGACCGGCTCACTCGAGCGTTTAGGGAAACTCAGGATGACTCAACGCAGATCATGTAACGTTACCAAAGCAATAATGTGTCTTGAACAACTTGAAATAATCTAAAACTGAGATCCCAACTATGAACATTATGCGGATATTGTAAAACACAGTAAAGTTATTGTGCAACCTCTTCTCAGATTGACTGGTTATTTATTCACCTGGAGCCTCATTTTCTTTGATTTCAATTCAAACCTTGTGATATTTTACATTCTATCAGTGGTTAGAGCCACAGGGGAAAGTGGTAGAAATGCACTTTTTGTAGTTCTTTTTCGGAAATGTGCAGTTTTTCACCACGGCAGACGTCACTAACTTGCGCCGCCGTTAGATTATTACATCACCTCGTGAAAGTGCGGTCCGACTGCTACAACAACATGATCGCCTTTCACTAACTCCTTGAAGAAGGCTCCAAACACCTTCCCTTAACCCCGTGACGTCATCCACGGTGTATAGGAAAATAGAAAGGAGGGACCTTTCGGCAGCACCCGGAATGTTTTGGCTGATGGCTGGATGTGAGGTGGATGTGTTGCACTGACCTCTTTGGTGGCAGATCACAGCGAAGCTTCAGATACATGAGCAGCCTGCAGACACAACATCACAAGTTGACAGTGAAATACACAACTACCCTCCGCAACATGTGTTCAAACACAATCAAACAGCCGATTAAGAGGAAAGTTCTCGCTATGAAGCTCAAATTACAATCTGTGTGAGGACTGCTGAACATTGGATAAACACAGGATGCAGGCGGAGCCATGGTGTTTCCAAGAAATAAATAGTTAAATGCCGTAAATGTTTATTTTATTAAATAACAGTTCAGACTGTGAAGGACTCCGTGTTTAAAACGAGTCAGAGGTCAGCCGTCTGCACTGCATCATCCCTCCACACTGAGAAACAAAAACATCCGCTGCCTCTCTCTGGAGCTCGTGTTGCAAGCAGGACGGAGGGACACCTGGTGGAGAAGCCGGAGAACTGCAGTCAACAACAAGCAGAGTGAGCAGAGGCCTGTACCTTCCTCCTCCGTCGCGCTCCAACGCCGGGAAGAGGCGGAAAGGAGGCGCTGAGGGCAGCTCGTCACTGAGCTGGTACTGCATGACTGTTTGCTGTGAGGGGGATGTGAAAGCTGTGAAAAAGTTCAAAATGGCCTATAAAGTGTGGAGTGCCACTTTGTACCAGCAGGGGGTGCAGCGAGTCGCTTTGCCACTCTGCCTGCCTTCAATCAAACAACAGATAAAGCAACTCGGGAGACTCAGGCCCTGTGTGCACGACATTTTTGCATTTTTGCTGGTTGTTTTTGTAATGAAACCACACACACACACACACACACATGCAGCAGAGAACAAAACGCTAGAAATATTAACAACGGGAGAACACGGACATTCTAGTGGACAGACGACCAAGTTGGATTGTTATGATGGTGACTGTCAAAATAAAACTCCCAAGTCGCAGGAGAATATGGACAAAGAGTCATGACATGACGGAGGAAATGTTATTCTTATTGTTACTCGCGCACGTGCAGAAGCACTATTAACTACGGCTGTGTTGCTCATACACAGTTGCAGGGTTTCAGAAAAGTAGCATTTTTCTATTTCCATGGAGACAGAGTTGGAGTGTTTTCAAAAACTTTTTCATGGCTACGGACACCGTTGTTGTGTAAACAGGCACCCAAAACGTAACCGAACGTTTCCATTTTCACTTGAAAAAGCCTCAGTGTTGCCACCCAGAGGACTGGATGGGCATCAAACTTTTTTTTTCCCCCGCAGTAAGAAGATAACGAGGCTTGGTTTCAGGATGGCTTTCTATCAGTCAACAAAGATATAAGTGTGTGTGTGTGTGTGTGTGTGTGTGTGTGTGTGTGTGTGTGTGTGTGTGTGTGTGTGTGTGTGTGTGTGTGTGTGTGTGTGTGCACGCACCTCGCCCTGACTCGGACACAGCCGCAGGATACGATGGCTGTCGAACTCATCCAGTCGCACCGCCTGATGGAAGCTGCACTCGTCAACGCGCACCGCCGCTCCGTAACCTGCGGCGCCGGCCAATCAGAAGGCAGGGAAGACATTTGTCACTCACACCAAGTCAAGCTAATTCTACCCTTTTTCTTCTATATATCAACAATATGATCCGTTATGTTCTTGAAAAAAAAGTCTTGCTTATTTATACTAGAGGAAAAACAAACATTGACTGATGGTTGAACTACCTCATATGGACGTAGTTCAATGGAGAAGTTTACTTTCTTCCCTTTTTCCAATGTCCAGCCTTTCTATAACTTATGAGTCTCGGAAAATGCAACACGATTTGTTTTAAGTTGCCTTCTGTTTATTAATGTCGGTCTTAGAGCACGAACTGGTCAAGCTATTGATATGGGGTTTCTGGAAGCTGCTTTTAAAAAGAGCTGGCCTTAGAAACAAAACTCTCAAATAATTGTAGCACGTATAGCGTCGTACCTCTGAGCTGTGACTTCCCGATACTGAACTCCTCGTTCAGACCAATCCTGAGCTCTGAAGACACACACACACGGAAAGAAATGAGTTCAACCGAGTCAGAAAACAGATTTTAAGGACATTTCTCTAGGAAAAGCACACAGAAATACTCGGGTACAGTAACAGAGTATATTCAGTCTGATCTCTGCCAGCTCTGGTGTTCTCTGGTCAGTGGGACAGTAGAGAGGAACTACAAGGCTGGGTGGTAGTTTAGAGACTCACCGGAGCAGTTCGGCATGTAACACTTCACTTTGATCTCTCCCTCCACGTCCGCCTTCATCAGGACTCCCTGAAAACACACGCAGGTCCACACGGGAGCCCACATTACCCACAATGCACCGCCATACTTCCCGCGCTCATCCTGCTAAAACACACCAACATCTCACAGAAATCAACAGAAATCACTCACATTGGAGCCGATGACGACCGACAGCCTCTCGATCACGTCCACGAATATCTCGCTCTTCCCTCCCTGAGAGGAACAGAAGTACATGTTGGGTTTAGAGGCAATTCGAAGAGCCTGTTGGCTCGTTTGTCACCCGATGTTTTCTCTGATTTGTTAGGAAGTGCAACCAACAGATATGGTCACCAGTTCTAAGCTTAGATTGTTTCAGTTTAAAGATGACAGAATAATTGTTCTGCTGCGGGGGTATGTTCAAAGTTCAAATTCAAATGTTCAAAATGTGATTTCATAGGCTTAAAGGTCAATTGTCGTGTACACAGATTAAATGTTTTTATGGTCAGAGTTCCATTTGATTAAAAAAATACATAAATCCAATATAGCCGCCATCTTTCACTGCCACTGTATGCCAGTATTTCGTACTGTCAAGCCAAGCATCTAAAGGGTTAATGGTTCATACAGGTGTGTTAATGGGTCTGCCAGGTGTGTTAATGGGTTGGACAGGTGTATACAGGTGTGCTAATAGGTTGTACAGGTGAGTATAGGTGTGCTAATAGGTTGTACAGGTGTATACAGGTGTGTTAATAGGTTGTACAGGTGTATATAGGTGTGCTAATAGGTTGTACAGGTATATACAGATGTGTTAATAGGTTGTACAGGTGAGTATAGGTGTGTTAATAGGTTGTACAGGTGTATGCAGGTGTGTTAATAGGTTGTACAGGTGTATGCAGGTGTGTTAATAGGTTGTACAGGTGTATAGAGGTGTGTTAATAGGTTGTACAGGTGTATGCAGGTGTGTTAATAGGTTGTACAGGTGTATAGAGGTGTGTTAATAGGTTGTACAGGTATATACAGATGTGTTAATAGGTTGTACAGGTATATACAGGTGTGTTAATAGGTTGTACAGGTGTATAGAGGTGTGTTAATAGGTTGTACAGGTATATACAGGTGTGTTAATAGGTTGTACAGGTGTATACAGGTGTGCTAATAGGTTGTACAGGTGAGTATAGGTGTGTTAATAGGTTGTGCAGGTGTATACAGGTGTATACAGGTGTGCTAATAGGTTGTACAGGTGAGTATAGGTGTGTTAATAGGTTGTACAGGTGAGTATAGGTGTGTTAATAGGTTGTACAGGTGAGTATAGGTGTGTTAATAGGTTGTACAGGTGAGTATAGGTGTGTTAATAGGTTGTACAGGTGAGTATAGGTGTGTTAATAGGTTGTACAGGTGTGTACAGGTGTGTTAATAGGTTTTACAGGTGTGTACAGGTGTGTTAATAGGTTGTACAGGTGAGTATAGGTGTGTTAATAGGTTGTACAGGTGAGTATAGGTGTGTTAATAGGTACAGGTGTGTTAATAGGTTGTACAGGTGAGTATAGGTGTGTTAATAGGTACAGGTGTGTTAATAGGTTGTACAGGTGAGTATAGGTGTGTTAATAGGTTGTACAGGTGTGTTAATAGGTTGTACAGGTGTGTTAATAGATTGTAGAGGTGTATGCAGGTGTGTTAATAGGTTGTACAGGTGTATACAGGTGTGTAAATAGGTTGTACAGGTGTATACAGGTGTGTAAATAGGTTGTACAAGTGTATACAGGCGTGATAATAGGTTGTACAGGTGTATACAGGTGTGTAAATAGGTTGTACAAGTGTATACAGGCGTGATAATAGGTTGTACAGGTGTGTTAATAGGTTGTACAGGTATATACAGGTGTGATAATAGGTTGTACAGGTGTATACAGGTGTGTAAATAGGTTGTACAGGTGTATACAGGCGTGATAATAGGTTGTACAGGTGTGTTAATAGGTTGTACAGGTATATACAGGTGTGATAATAGTTTGTACAGGTGTGTTAATAGGTTGTACAGGTGTGTTAATAGGTTGTACAGGTGTGTTAATAGGTTGTACAGGTGTGTACCTGCTCTCGGCTGCTCTGGATGGGTCGTGTGGCCGCTGAGCTCGGAGCCACTTTACTCTGCTGGGTCTCTGCTCCAAACTGTAAACAACAACAAACAGATTACTGTCCAGTCACGGCAGCGTTTTGTCTGTTGATGAAGTGCGTTTGTGTTTGTGTACCAGTCCAACGTTACTGAGGTCAAAGAGGCTGAACGGCCTGAGAGACACCGCTTCTGTCTGAATGAAGTTCTTCAAAACATCAGAGGAGGTCGTCTGGATGTAACCAAAGTCCTGAGAGAGAAAGAGAGAGAGAGAGAGAGAGAGAGAGAGAGAGAGAGAGAGAGAGAGAGAGAGAGAGAGAGAGATTGTCAGCAGAGTGGTAGAAATCTAGAGCAGCGGTCCCCAACCCACAGGGCCGTGGATCGTTTGATACCAGGCTGCACAGAAAGAATAAATAACTTACATAATTTCCGTTTTATTTATTATCCGAGTCTGAACAATCTTTTATTTTGAAAAATGACTGAATTCTCTCCGGTACATCCGTCTATGTGTCGGTCACACGATAAATTAGTGCTGATATTAAACCCACGAGCAGCAAAATGAGTAAAAAAAACCAGTGGTCTTTGGAGAGTTTCTTTGCAAAAGGGAAAAGGTCCAGCGAGGAGAGAGAAGAATAACATAAAAGTAAGTAGAAAGACATACAAGTACACAGTGGATTCACATTTATTATTATATTTACAAAATGCCACAGTTTTTGTGTTGGTGGTTTGATTATATTTTGTTGTTATTTATCCGCCACACTGTAAGGCCGGTCATTAAACCGGTCCGTGGTGCAAAAAAGGTTGGGGACCGCTGATCTGGAGTTCAGACAGCATGAAGCGGAGGAGAGGAGAGCCTCCCTGCTACGTCTGCTGCTGGAGACCCTCCTGCTCAGTGGCAGCAATGTCAGCGAGGGTCCCCCTGTCATGAAAACGCTGTCGGTGTGGAAAATAGACCCCCAACTGGACACAAGCTGCACAGGACACTTACCAGCACCTCGTCCAGAAGCTCATAGATGAGGGCAAAGTTCATGTGGACGGACTTCTCAGACAGACTGCCGCAGTAATCTTTGACCAGAGCAGCAAACCTGTAAACACAACGGCTTGTTCACAAAGTGTGTGTGTGTGTGTGTGTGTGTGTGTGTGTGTGTGTGTGTGTGTGTGTGTGTGTGTGTGTGTGTGTGTGTGTGTGAGTGTGTGTGTGTGAGACACAGACGAGGCGTTCAGGGACCTGCACACACCTGTTGAGGAACTCGATGATAGTGAAAGGGGAGGAGTCGGCCGTCGTCGTAGCGACCCAGTAGAGCCCCCCCTGTCTGACATGGACGAAGTGAAGGTCTTTGTGCGTCTGTGGGGACAAGACGCAGCACAGACGATGCGTTCAAGGACCTCTTGTTGCTCAGTTAATCGCAGCAACAGTAAGTACTCGTCACTTTCAGGGTTCACTTCACTTTTCTTCAGGGAAAGCACTTAAATCTGAAGTCTTTCAATATTTCCTGACGACAGTTTGGATACATTCATGCATTTCACATGTTTTCACCAGTTTGTGACGCTTTAACTTGGAAAGAATCCCAAAATATCCACGCTGAACAAGGAGTCGGATCGAAGGAAGCTTGGATCTCTAAACAAAGTTCAAAACGGCTTAAATCTGCTCCGACTGCATTTTCACAATGAGACGCTCTGTGACTGTTACCATGACGACTGGAGGCTGGTCTCCACTCAGTGAAGTGACTTTCTCGTAGAAGGTACCGACCACATCACGACTGGCCTCCCCGCGGACTGACGGAAGGGGTCAAGGTCCACTTTCACGCAGAATATGTATATTGTCAATAAAAAAAAAAAACACCCACAGACTATTAAAACAAAACTTGTTGTTGGTTTTAAAACGTTGGCACTGTAGCATTTTCCCTCACAAGTATCACAAATCTATATATATTTAATGCAAAAACTGATATACATACACTTTTTTTAAAACTTTGTCTGAAACCTGCCTGATGTAATGAGAAAGAAAATATTGGTGACAACACTTTATCAGAAAAATATACTTTTTTGTGAACAGACAGTTGCTATTTATAGTTAAATCGAGATAAATACATAGGTTTGTAAAGTCAAAGAACCTTTAAAATGCGTCAATGTGAAAATGATCAATCAGAGAGGATACAGTCTTTATAAATGAGGTGGTCGCCCTTTGAGGACAGAATGAAGACCTGAGAGATCATCCTGTAGACAGAAACAACAAAACAGATCAAAACAATGAATGACTATCTCAAAACATTTCAATCAGATCAGGTTAGTACTAATGTGCTTTTCTCCTTCATCCGTGGATGTCGTTTTCTTTAATGAGGCGCATTGTTTTAAGTAAATGGATTATATTAGATCAGAGTTGATATCCCACATGTGGAAATGCAGTCATCACAGCAGCTCCACATTGCACAAAGACAGCTAGGATAGTGGCACACAAGAGAATAGAACATGTGTATAGAAGACGATTAGCATATTAATATATCTACACATGGACGTGCAGGAGAGCCAAATAAGGGAAAAATACACACAGTAGCAGTAATATTTACAATATTTACAGTATTATCTGATGAATCTGTGGTTATTTGTTTCTGCTTTACTTACCCGACGAAACTTAACAGTTAACGGGGAATATAAATGTTAAGCGATTCTATTTATTTCCTCCTAAATCCATGAAAAGTCATCAAAACGGCTGCAGCACAGCTGCCAGCCAGCGTTTAACTGAGTAACACGGCTAATTGTGTCTTAAACTTATTTAACGCAGCTTATTTTAAACATGAAGAATTTTCAATCACAGCTGCATATATTCAAATCTCCCATACCGGTGAACATATTAGAATAAAACGTTTAATTAAGTCCACAAGTGCATATAAACTATCTCTCAACACGTTAGCTCCTTGGCTAAAGCCGCAGCAGTGTTGGTAAAGTCAGTGTTAGCAGGTTGACGTCACAGCGCCCCCTGCTGCTTCGGCGGGTAAAACCTACGTTCCATTATTTCATCAACAGTAATTAAAGTAGAAGATTTCTGTCTGGAAAAAATACAATTCAATCATTTCGCCGATACATTTTCAAATTAATTCAAAAAAAGAAATTCAGTCAAAAATATTGGCACGTATGTCTTTTCACGGTAGCCGCAGTTACAGCTGTCACACGCCAGGCGGTGTCTGAGGCGGAAGAGGTTGATGTTAGCACCGGAAGCAGATTGTAGCACTACACCGGTGTTTATCACTTTATGGTAGCAGCAGTAGCGCATCATGAAGTAAGTGAACAATTCTCCACAATAACACTTCACTCTTCATCTCGAGTCGCTGATTTCAACTGTTTTGACCACCTGGCTTTTCCGTATTATTCACAAACATACACGCACCGCCTCGCTAATGCTAACAGGAAGCTATGGGGCTGAACTTACAGGACCACCATCGTCCTGATTCATCATCTTACAAACACGAAGCTTTTATTCACACATGACGCGTGGGGTCGGTGTGAACCCGTGTAAACGCACACACAACGACCCATATTTCTAGGTCATTAGGCTGCGATGATTTTCCTTTATCAGGCGGTGTTTTGGATTTTTTGGTTTTCCTGGTAACTGGTGACCGACTCTGTTTAGCATCTGGCGAGGAAGGAAGGTCACTAATACAAGACTTGTATTACGAGACTTGTAAATTTGAATCAGCAGTTATGGTGGGGCATAATTTCTCTTCATGTGGCCGATTTACTGAAATTAAACTGAACAGAAACATTTCAGAAGAAATCAAGAGTCTTTATCCTTCAGCATATACTAGATCTTTATAATATTTAACTTGTGTTTCATGAGGTTTAAAAACCGTTGCATTGTCTACTTGTCTCATTAAACTTGTCCACTATGTAATTTAGGAAAGTAAAGGTGCAGAATGTAATATTCCTGTAATACCCCTCCTGTGCTCTGGGGGGCACCAGTGGCTGTATCCTCTTCATTTGGATTGGATGCAGGGAAGAAGCAGCACTATTTTATTTAACATTGAAAATCACACCGCTAAATCTTTTTAAATCCCACAAACTATGAAGAAATCTAAATTTAAAATCTAAAAGTAAAAGGCTCCGTCTTTCAAATTGACGATGGTGGTCCATGATGGACCCTCGCTTTCTCCTGCGAGTCTGACAGCCGTTTGTTTACAGTCCGCTGACGAAGGTTAAGTTGATCAACGAGCTGAATGAGCGCGAGGCCGACCTCGGCATCAAAGAGTCCGTCTCCTGGCACAACGTGTACCGAGACAGCGCCTGGATCTTTGTCGGTGAGAAACTCAGTCTGTGAGCTTTACAGATCCTCCACCCAGCAGGGGGCGCTCACTCACTCCATGTCACACGTTGTGCTTCCTGCAGGAGGCTTCCCGTACGACCTGACCGAAGGTGACGTGATTTGCGTCTTTTCTCAGTAAGTAAACGACCGATAAAGTGGTTGTCATGGAAACCACGACAATCACCGCCACACACTGACGTGACATGTTGTTCAGGTACGGCGAGGTCGTCAACATCAACCTGGTACGAGACAAGAAGACCGGAAAGTCCAAAGGTTTCTGTTTCCTCTGCTACGAAGACCAGAGGAGCACCGTGCTGGCCGTGGACAACTTCAATGGAATCAAGGTCACACACACACACACACACACACACACACACACACACACACACACACACACACACACACACACACACACACACACACACACACACACACACACACACACACACACACACACACACACACACACACACACACACAAATCTCCAGCCGCTGTCACATAGGACACACATTCTGAAAGTGCTCTGCTCTGTTAATCCTTCAGATTAAAGGTCGGACTCTCCGCGTCGACCACGTCAAAGATTACCGCCCCCCTAAAGACGGCGAAGAGATCGATGATGTGACCAAGCGTCTGAGGGAGGACGGCTGCGCTCCTGGCGCTCCCGCCGCTCCCGAGGCCTCCTCGTCCTCGCTGGAGGAAGAGGAGGTGTACGAGGTCCCGGTCAAGAAGCCCAAGAAAGGTGAGGTCACTTCCTGTTTCCTGTCACACCAGCTGGGGGGTTTCACTGTTCTCACCTGAGCTCCCTGTTTCAGACAAGAAAGACAAGAAGAAGAAGAAGAAAAAGGAGAAGAAGAAAAAGAAGGAGAGGAAGAGCCGGGCAGATTCCTCCTCCTCCTCCTCCTCCTCGCCGCCTCCTGCTGCTCCTCCTGCCATCAGGGTGAAGGAGGAGAAGGAGGACGCCTCCTATGACAACTACAGGAGGGTGACGTCGTCTCAGAACGGAGAGAGAACCAGGGGTGGGGAGGAGGAGAGGAGGGGGCCAACGGACAGAGAGGAAGAGAGGAGGAGGTGGAGCGAGAGAGAGGGGGAGAGAAAGAGGGAGGCAGAGGGAGATAGGAGGAGAGAGGCAGACAGAGAGGGAGAGAGGAGGGAGATGGAGGGAGAGAGGAAGAGGGAGATGGAGAGAGAGGGAGAGAGGAGGAGAGAGGCAGACAGAGAGGGAGAGAGGAGGAGGGAGATGGAGGGAGAGGGGGAGAGGAGGAGAGAGGCAGACAGAGAGGGAGAGAGGAGGAGGGAGATGGAGAGAGAGGGAGAGAGGAGAGAGGCAGACAGAGAGGGAGAGAGGAGGAGGGAGATGGAGGGAGAGAGGAAGAGGGAGATGGAGAGAGAGGGAGAGAGGAGAGAGGCAGACAGAGAGGAGAAGAGAAAAGAGGACAGAAGACGAGATGCAGAGAGAGAGAGGGAGAGGGACAGAGACTACAAAAGAAGAGATAGAGACAGAGAAGACAGAAGAAGGGAAGACAGGAAGTGAGAGGACAGAGGATGAGACACAGACAGGAAGTAAAAGGACAAATTCCAACATGGTCATTTATTTTGAATCTTTACGTTTGACATGCTGATATAAAATGTTCAACTTAAAGCACGAAACTGATTGGTTGCTTCTGTTGCCATGGCAACTAGTTTCATTCAATGTATGCTTTGTACGGTGGAGATCATTCATCGCGATGAGTTCAACTGTAAAAATGTAAAAAGACGTCATTACAGCCTCATATTTACCTCTGAAATGTTCAGTTTATGTTTTGTAATAAAAGAAATTTAGTAGAAAAAAGCTTCAAAGTGCTGCTCTGTGTTTTCATGCATTTGACCACAAGTTGTCCTTTTACGACTTTTCAGTCGACTTTGCCGTTTCCTTGGAAACGAACAATGGTTGCTGCGGAAATGAAAATATTCTCTTCAACGAAAATGCAAAAATGATGCGTTTTCACTTGAAATGTGTAAAAAAAAAAAGGGTTTAACACAATTCTGTAGTTTGTGGGGCTTAAATAGAAAAAAAAAACAGCTGACTCAGTAACATAAACTGAATCATGATGAAGTGAGTGGATTTCAGATTTCTTAACATTTACCTGCATGTGTTTTTATTCCTGCATCCCTTCAGCTTTTAATTTCCCTGAACTCTAAATTGTAATAGAGGAAATAAAAATAAAATAAAATCTGAAACTAGTGTCAAACTAAAGGGGAAAAGAAAAGTGCCTGAAGTATTTTCCTGAACTTTGTTGTTGTCGCGATGCAGGAAAGCTGCTCAGAGGTCAGAGGTGACAAATTGTTGTTGTGGTTTTTCAATGTTTATAAATCAAAGCACAGATGTTCGTGTGCTAAAAACTCATTCCAGTTTTCCCTGAAGAGGTCTGAGCACCAGGAGGAGCAGAGGAGGGAGGGAGGGAGGGAGGGAGGGAGGAGAGACAGAAGGAGAAGAAGAGTGGCAGATAGAAAACTAAGGCTCTGGTCGCTGCAGGAGGTTTTCGTTTTTGTCTCTGAGTTTCGAGGAGGAGCAGTGAGGAGGAGCAGTGAGGAGGAGCCTGGTCGCTCCTCTTCCTCCTGCGCACAAACATGTGAGCGTCCCCCCCCCCCGAGTTTGACTCCACGCCGTCATGGCGGCCGCCGCGGCGCTCAGCACATGGAGATGGTGACGCTGATGCCCAGGTTCCCGTCGTCGGCGAACAGCTGGGCGACGGTGGAGTCGAACGCCAGGCAGTCGCCGTCGACGATGGCGGCGGCCACGCCGCCGTCGTGGATGGAGCGCGGCGCCGCCTCCCACGTGAGGCGGCGGCGGCGGCGGCCGTTGAGCTGCAGGCGGTAGGCGAAGGCGTCGGCCTGCCGCGGCGTCCCGACGAGGAGGACGACGGCGAAGAACTGCTGGTGACCCTGGAGGTGCTGCTGCTTCTCCAGGACCAGCAGGAAGTTCTCGCTGAAGCACGACTGCAGCATCACCCAGTCCACTGCACCACACAGCCCGATGTTGGAGGCCAGGAACACCACGTCCTCGCCCTGCACACACACACACACACACACACACACACACACACACACACACACACACACACACACACACACACACACACACACACACACACACACACACACACACACACACACACACACACAGTGAGTGGAAACGGGAGGAAAAGCATGTTATCAAAAGCACTCCCCAAATTATTTTGAAAAAGCTGCGTCTCTGTAGAAAGGGAGGGAAATGCAACTTTTCGAAAACGTCGTCGCCTCTTCCATACGAATGTCTGTGTACGAGCTGATGTTTGTCGCGTATTGCATTTTCATTACAAAAACGCCCAAGAGCATCGACCTGTAGCCTGACATGCTAACTACGTCATCTTCAGCATTTCTTGTCATTTCCATCCAAACGGATATCGTTTTCAAAACGTTGCTCGTGTAAACCCAGAACCTTTCTGAAACAAAGACACAAAAGGATCTTTTCACTCTAAATGTAGTCATGAACAGCAGTTTTTCAGCGCTCACCTGCAGCGTGGCGATGGACTTGTGCGCGTGCCTCAGGTGCGGCGTGACGGCCTCCAGACCGCCGCGCCACTGACAGGCCGCGCCGGGACACGGACACGTGTACGGCCGAGACTCGCACGCCTCGTCGCCCGTCGTCTCACTGTGGTGCCGCGACAGCAAGCAGGCCGACGAGCACTGCGGAGGAGGAGGAGGAGGAGGAGGAGGAGGAGAAGGAGGAGGAGGAGGTACAAACAACAGTCAACAACAAGAAATACACAATACGTACACAAACAGTGGAACCTACACAGTGAATACAACAACAAACAGACAACAATTGTAAACACCAACACTTGACAGTCTGACACCGTGAAACATCCCGTCAGGTTTTGATCTCACCGTCACTGAATGGAGGCTGCTGGTTCGAGTCCCAGGACTCACCTGGCTGCCCAGAAGAAGTTCGGTGCGTCCGACCGGTTGTTGCGGTCCGTCCCTGACCTCTGACCCCTGCGTGTGATGGGCGGCGGCCGTCAGTGCCACGCCAGCGCTGCTGGACGTTACCCCGTGATGGCGACTCCAGCCCAGCAGGCAGCGCCACTGAGCCAGCTCCCTGAGGAGCGGCAGGCAGGAGGCCGGACACAGCATGGAGCTGCAGCACAGTCGTATGTCAGTCATCAGCAAAGAAATCAAACTTTGGTGGAATCACTGAAGTTTGTGTTCAACACTGATCACACATCGTGCACGCTAAGGTTTTACCTGCTGCAAACAACCGACCCGCCTGACTACTGACCGGCCAATCAATCAACCAACCAACTAACAAGACGGCCAACCGACCACTGTCCAACCGACTGACCGGGCAACTAACAACCTACCACCAACTGACTGACCGAACGACAGTATTGCCTACTGTTGGTCGGTCAATCAGTTGGTAACCAACCAACTAACAAGTCAGTCAACCAACCAACCGACCATCGTCCAATCAACTGACTGACCAACCAACCAACCAGCCAGCCAGCCAGCCAACCAACCACCAATTAACCAAACAAGTGACCAACCAAGCAACCAACAAATCAACGAACAAAGCAGCCAGCCTCTCAACCAATCAACCAATCAACCAACCAACCAACCAACCAACCAACCAACCAACCAACCGACCAATTAACCAACCAACCACCAATTAACCAACCAACCAACCAACCGATCAATGGCCAAGCACCATCTGACCGACCGTCCGACCAGCCTAGAAGTTTCCATACGGTGATTTGAAAGCTCAATGTTGGAAACAAAACAGTGACTGAGTAACTGATAACCAACACCAGCAGTGGATTACCTTCATGACATCAGTGACTGAGTTGTCTCACATGTCAAACACTGTTTGATATGTGAACAGCGTGGCACATAAACAGTTTGGCATGTCATATTGTATTCCAGTCAATGTCACACAGTTTAAGGTGTCATACTGTTTACATGCTGTTTGCGTGTCAAATTGTACACATATTGAATTGTTTATGTAGGAAAGGTGATCAAATGCGGAGACGAAAGCAGAGGTGTGTTGGCTCCTCGGAGGAGCTCTCAGCATCCATGATGGAAACACCAAACCGGGCCAATGGAATCCCCCCCCACCGCTGCTCGCGCACGGACAGCACAACATGAAAACATCTGCAGCAAAACAAACAAAATCAACGGCTCACGACATCCAGCCTGTCATGTGACCAGTCGCCCTGCAGACCCACCTGCTCCCCTCAGCTGAAGCTCCGCCGCTCTGCTGCAAAAACAAGCAGCAGCTCTCCTCTTCGTGCTCTCTCACACACACACACACACACACTCACTGCACGCTCAGCGTGCAGTGAGTGTGTGTGTGTGTGTGTGTGTGTGTGTGTGAGAGAGAGAGAGAGAGAGAGAAAGAGAGCTCTCCATGTCTCTCTAACGCAGCAGTATCAGCACACAAACACTCAGACACATCCTGTAGAAGCTCACACACTGCAGTATGCACACGTGCACACGCACGTGCACGCACACTTGAGCAGGAGCACGCGCGCATGTATATGTGCATTGTGGGGGCGGGGATAAAGAAACCTGATCGAGGCAGAGAAAGAATAAAAGGGGGATCTCCTCCTCCTCCTCCTCCTCTCCCTCCTCCTCCTCTTCCTCCTCCTCCTCCTCTCCCTCCTCCTCCTCTTCCTCCTCCTCCTCTCCCTCCTCCTCCTCCTCCTCCTCCTCCTCCTCCTCCTCCTCCTCTTCCTCTTCCTCTTCCTCTTCCTCCTCCTCCTCCTCCTCCTCCTGGGTTTTCTCAGTTAAAGTGCTCTGAGCTGACATGTTGTCATTGGTATAAATAAATAAATAAAATTGAATTGCTTAAAGCATCTATTGAAGACCTCATGTTTATTTTATTTTTTTTTGGGGGGGGGGGTTGGACTGAGGGGAAAATCAAAGCTTGTGTTGTCACTGACGAGTCTGACACATTAAACCACAAGGATACATATATTGATTCAAAATAAATGATATATATAATCAGCTGCTTGAAATATTATGAGCTATTACATTTTTTTAATTGTGATCTGCTCTGGATTTCTTTTCTTTTTTTTATTGATTCGATAACCAGAATAATCATCATAACTTGACGTGTGTTTTTTTTTCTTCCAAAGGGACATCTTCTCGTTCCATCACTGGTATGACCACAAACCGATGGTTGAAAAGTCAAGGAGCCAGAGCAGATTGAAGAGACAACGTTCAAAATGTTGAACACATGAAACCGTGACTGAATGATTCAAAATGCTGCTATAAATGAAACGATGATGTCGACCAAGCAAAACAAAATAGCCAAGACGTGAGCCCTGAGGGACACCACGTGTGGTTATTGCTATTCAGATGTTTTTTATCTGGATGTGTCAGTTGTTGATTTTAGAAAACAAAAAACAACAACAAAAAGAACTAATCCAGTCACTTGCGTCCCCTTTCAGACGTTAAATTACTAATCAATGTGCTTCATTAAAGATCGCCAAAGCAACCATGGTCGGTGGTTTGTTTGTTAACAGATTGTTGATTGGCTGGGTGGTTGGTTACAATAAAAGCATCTCATTTATTAAAGGTTGCAGAAGCTGTAACACTTTACCCATAGCCATCACAGAAAGTTCCACCTTTATTACTTTAAGAGACGGGAAAAGGCACGGCTGATTAACAATCAAATATGGGAACGTTGAGAAAATCAGGCAGTTTAAAAAAAAACAGAGACTTTAACTATTACTTTGCCTGGAAAGAACTTTACTTTAACAATAATACTTTAGGGTAGGTTTAACCCAACCAAAATCAGTTAATCAACATTGTCTTTTGTTTCACTTTATCATGTTAAATTTCTGTAACTGCATGTTTTTTTTATTGGGACAATGGATAGAAACTCACCTTGTGCTAAATCCAGCTTATTTAAGATAAATATTGTGCTAAATCCAGCTTATTTAAGATAAATATTGTGCTAAATCCAGCTTATTTAAGATAAATATTGTGCTAAATCCAGCTTATTTAAGATAAATATTGTGCTGAATCCATCTTATTTAAGATTGTACGTTCATTGATATGCACTGTCCCATCCAAATAAATCAAGAAATCACGAAAGAGAGATTTGCTTCTCAACTACATTGCTTTGTCCTGCTGACTGCTTTCAAACACCCTGTGAATTAAAGCAAAGGCACTTTCTTCTCAGTGTTGTGGCTCCCCCTGGTGGAGGGTTCCGGTAGCACAGCGGGCTCCCTCTTCCGCCCTCAGTCTGAACAAACCAACCGATGAGGAGTTTATGGTGGAGGAAGTCATAACTCTCCTGCAGCCTGACACGACTGAAACGTTTGTGAAAATGCTCCAAGTCCGTGTAATCAGGTTAAAATCATTGCCCTGCACATGCAATGGTAGATAAACAATACCGTCATGACCAGGGCCGCCCCTGGCCAAGTGGGGGCCCTAAGCAGGATTTTATTTTGGGGGCCCCCTTCCAATAACATAATAATAATAATAATTATTATTATTACTATAATTATTGTATTGACGTTTGGAAGCCATCTCTCTCTCTCTCTACTCTCTACCTGTAAACAACTGCCTGCCGGCCCATCTGACCGCTGATTGGTCAGATGGTGATGCTTCGCGCTTTCGTCTCTTTTTTTTTCTCTCTCTCTCTCCTGCCTCGGGCTGACTTGGTGGCGGTGTTCTACGCACCTCTCGGCAAAATGCACGCACATCCTTTGCGCATTTGCAGATTATGATGATACTTTATTGATCCCGAGGGAAATTCAATTCACTTGCGCAAAATGGGGCCCCCCATGGATCGCGGGGCCCTACGCACAGCGCGTGTTCTGCGTGTAGGGAGGGGCGGGCCTGGTCATGACCCCCAGTCCATATTCTCCTTGGACTTAATTGTTTTATTTTGACAGTCACTGTCAAAGTCCAGTAGAATGTCCGTGTTCTCCCCTTCTTAATATTGATTGTTTATCGTTTCCTGCACGCATTCGGGTTAACTTGCTGGCTTGGCATGCTAACTATGTTGTTTTCAGCGATTCCGTGTAAACTGACATTTTCAAATTGTTGCAGTGTAAACGAGAGACTCTTGTGGAACAAAAAAAAAAAAGCAAAAACAATGCATCTTTAACTTAAATGTTGTGAAGATGGGGCCTCGAATCAGTGCAAATATTGACTAACTTTGAGCTGAGCCCAGAGTTTAACACCCAGACCAGTGGGGGCATCATGTGGGGGTCCTAACGGCCGTCCTGCTCTCTGTTGTATTTTACTCGCTTTCCTTTCCTCCAGGTTTTGTTAGGGGTTAAATTTGCCTTTCGGGTAATAATGCATCGGTCTGCATTCTTCGGCTGGTTGGTGCCGGTCGGCCCAGCGAACAGGCTTTTCTCTCATTTCCAGGAGGAGTTGGGAGAAACGTGAGCGTCCCGGCTTAATTAACCTTGAGAAGCCTTAATGTCTGTTCCAGAGGAGTTGAGAGACGAGCAGAGCAACTGGCTGGGAGGCGTGAGACGGAGCTGCTGCCTCCGACCGGCCCGTTCGCCACGACACCAACACTGACTTCAGCCTTTACACAAGAGAACAAACAGAACAACCAAGATTCCACTTCATGCTTTTTAAAAAAGGAGGATGCAACCTGTATTCAAGTCATTTTAAAATGACAATTTTTTTTTTAAATTATTCATTATCTGGAATTAACATAGGCCCAGTTTAGACAATGTTTCCAAGTGAAAACTGAAAAAGTGTGTTGTCACGACCCCCAGTGCGTATTCTCCTGAGATTGTTTTATAGCTGACGGTCGCCGTAGTAACGATCCGCCTTGGTCGTCTGTCCACTAGAACGTCCGTGTTCTCACATCGTCAATGTTTACAGCGCATTGTCCCCTGCACACGTTACTGTGGTTTCACTACAATAACCAACAACAGCACCCACTAGTGGCCCAACATGAAAACTGCATCGTTTCTGTCTTTCCCACGTGAATGCTAAACTTTCCTGAAACATGTTTTCACTTGAAACGTCGTGTCAACTGGGCCTGAAACTAGAACATTTACAGAGGCCATCAGTTGTGTCGATTGCCACCTGTTACCATGGTAACCACACAGTAGTGCACAGTCACTATCGAGATTCAAGGAAGCTGAATTCTTAGCTGCATACGGAGGGAAATCTTTCATGTGTCTGTCAGGTGGAGCTGGAAAGAAAAGAAGACGAATCCCGCCGCCGGCCAATCAGAGCGAAGCATAAAGAAACAATAACCAGGAGAGTTTGAGAGCGACGTGGAGGCGTTTGGAGGAGATTAATGGATTAGAAGGAATAAAATTGAAGTCAGAGGGTCAAAATCCAAACGGGAGCTTTTCCTCTTCAACTCCATGTCGGTCGCTCATTAAAATTGATTGTTTCCACCCCGAAGTGTCGTTCAAGCGGTTTTCAAGACTCTTCTGCAATCCTCTCACATTCTAGAACACAGAGAGATTCTAGAGAGATAAAATACAACTCTGGACTTAGAAAATCCTGTCACACAATGATCACACCTGAGAAGACTTCAAAAAAAAACTGCCATAGTCAAGAGTTCTCACTTTCTCCAGACGCTCATACATTTCAGAAACACATGCCTTAGAACTTTCAAATCCTTTCACATTATCCAACTCTCCCTCTGTCAGGAGTCACACACCTTGCTCCAGCACCGGATCCTCTCTGGCACTCCTGCAGGCAATCAGCTAATTGATTGTCAAGCAGTCTTAAGCCCTGCAGGGAGGAGGGTCCGGTGCCAGAGGATTGCTAGTCTTCACTCCGTGTGGAGGTGCGTCGGTGTTGTCTCCCCGGGGGGTGAGTGTCCTTCCCGGGGTGGTTCCCGTTCCTGTTCCGACGCCCGGTTCCGTCCCAAGAAGTTCCCCGTCCGGGTCCCGTCCCCAGAAGTTCCCCGTCCGGGTCCCGTCCCGGTTCCGGGAGGCCCCCCCCGGAGATTCCCCCGGGTCCCCTTTCCCCGTTTTCTCAATAAAACATAGATGTTTGCAAACAACTTTCTGCTTGAGGTCTGCTTTTGGGTTCAGGACACTCCACGCGCCGGTTCCCCCCGTGACACCCTCTCTAGGTGACCCATATTCTACAATAATCCCACATTCTATAACCTTGCCCATAGGAATGGATGGATGGATGGACATTGTAGAACTTCACCATAGCTGTCACATTCTTCAACCATCATATATTGACACATTCTATAAAAGTAACATCCCAGACCTCCGCTATATAGGGATGTATATATACAGAAGGTTGTGGTTTACTTGTTTTATTATATAAAAAAAAAAAAAAAATTCCCCTCTCGCCCTCCGCGGGTGGTCACCTGTTTTTCTATTCCAAGCTCGGGTCCTCTACCAGAGGCCTGGGAGCTTGAGGGTCCTGCGCAGTATCTTTGCTGTTCCAAGTACTGCACTTTTCTGGACTGAGATGTCCGAGGTTGTTCCAGGGATCTGCTGTAGCCACTCCTCCAGTTTGGGGGTTACTGCCCCGAGTGCTCCGATTACCACGGGCACTACTGTCACCTTCACCTTCCAAGCCCTCTCCAGCTCCTCTCTGAGCCCTTGGTATTTCTCAAGTTTCTCATGTTCCTTCTTTCTGATGTTCCCATCACTTGGTATTGCTACATCCACCACCACGGCTTTCCTCTGCCCTTTATCAACCACCACAATGTCTGGTTGGTTCGCCATTACCATCCTGTCTGTCTGTATCTGGAAGTCCCACAGGATCTTGGCTCGGTCATTCTCCACCACCTTTGGGGGGGTCTCCCACTGTGACCTTGGGCTGTCAACCAGACCATACTCCGCACAGATGTTTCGGTACACTATGCCAGCCACTTGGTTATGGCGTTCCATGTAAGCTTTCCCAGCCAGCATCTTGCACCCTGCAGTTATGTGCTGGATATATATATATATATATATATATATATATATATATATATATATATATATATATATATATATATATATATATATATATATATATATATAACCACAACCTCCGTCCATTCTTAACAGTCTACAACCCCCCCTCTCATTCTCTCTCTCTCTCTGTCTCTCTCTCTCTGTCTCTCTCTCTCTCTGTCTCTCTCTGTCTCTCTCTCTCTCTCTCTCTCTCTCTCTCTCTCTCTCTCATTGACGTGTGATCATTCCACTCTTGTCTATTGAAGTGATTTAATCTGGGCTTCAGACTGGGAATCGAACCGTGATGAAGCTCCTGTGCAGTGGCTCCATAGCGTCCCTCCTGCTCTTCTGCTCCGTACCAGGTAAACCACCACTGATCTCCCGCTCCAGTGGTACTTTTCACCTCTGTCTCAATAAACCGTAACCGCGAGCTCAATTCACCTTCTTCTATGGACAATCCAGGTTGGTGAATGTAGGATTGTGACAGCAGTAACTCACTGTGCAGCTGTAGCAACGTGCTTTTCATCATTATGTCTTAGTGGAGTGAGAAAAGTGACTGCATGAAATTTACACTCATTTTACATGAAAGTGATTTTTCGTGATGTTTAAGGGGTGAAACAAATATTGGAAAAATATTCTTCTTATTCTAAGTTTAGCTTAACGTGAAATAACTTAAAGAAATGTTGCAACATTTTGTGACTTTTGTCTTTGAAACGCTTCAATCAGCAAAAAAAAAAAGCATTGTGTGTATTCTAAAATGTGCGCGTGTGTGTATCAGAGACAGACAATCTGAAGCTGAAGGATTTATGGATAATCTCTCACAGATTTGATCAGATTCAGGAAACATTCTGTGTCCAAGCGATAAGAAGAGAAGGCAGCTTCATCATTTAACTCAGTCATGGAGAGGATGATGATGATGATGTTTTACAAACAGACAGAATGACATGAGTGTTTGTGACTAGAAAAGCTTCCAGACGGTACAAAACACAGGATTTCATACGAGTAGATTCATTACAAATGTGTGATGTGATTCTTTTTTTTTTTTTTCATGACACCTCAGTTTCACATTTCTGCCAAGCTCTCGGAGAAATCAATGATCATCAGAGGTGTCTTTCTTTAATCTGATGTGTTTCTCTTGACGTTCTTCAAAAGGGGGTTGTTAAGCGGCTGAACCTGTGAACAGAGGCTTTTCCTCAGCTGGCTCATCACCACCGTCATATCTCCACTCGTATTTTGGACGTTTTCAAATCTCTTCTGTTGCTCTTCTTTTTCCACAGTTCATGGGGGATCACCTCTCATATGCTATTTTTGTTTTCTTGCAATCCTCTGACTTCTCTCTCGTTCTGATTTCTTTAACAACGTCCTCAATTTAACCCGCTCGCACAGGACCTGAGTAAAGGAGGTCCAGGAAATGAAGATGTCCTGCCTTGGACTGCACTGCCCCGCTTCAGATAATTATTCTAATTACAGCCACAATATCAAAAATCTGTGTTTTCTGCTTCATTTTCAAGTCGAAGAACTCTGAAACAGACCTGTGATCATCGTTACTCTGCGAGGAACCACAGGAGGACCACAGAGGAATGAGTCAATCTCATTTCTTTCAAGGCTCTATTATTTTTATCCTCTTTGGAGGTTTCACACAGGAGATCAAAGCAAATGAACACCGACGAGCTCCTGGATATTTCCTCACTGACAGAGAGCGTGTTGGCCTGCACAGTCACAAGGTCGTGACTGAATGAGTGAAACATGGTGTTTAAAGAATCTGCACTGAAAACATGTGGGGTTTGATGTCATCACAGTCACATTAGGAAGAGATGGACTTGAAGTTATGGGAAGACCAGTGGTTATGGGAAGACCAGTGGGAAGACCACGATACTGCTCCTCTGTTCAGAACAAATTTCACTTTGAAACTAATTTGTTTGCTTCCGTTCATCTTTTTCCCGTCTTTGTCCACATGAGAGTGATGTGCTGAAATACAAAGTAAAAAACACATCTGTCTGGCTCATCTGGTTGGTTCTCTCAGACCAACATGCATATGGAGTCCCGGTCCACCTTAGAGCCTCCTACCTGTCTAATGTGCCAAGGACACTTGGCTGCTCACTTCAGCACTGTATTTGACTCCTCCCTCAGACACGTTTGACTCCTCCCTCTATGTGTGACTCCTCCCTCAGGTCGGTCTGACTCCTCCCTCTATGTGACTCCTCCCTCTATGTGTGACTCCTCCCGAGGGTCGGTCTGACTCCTCCCTCTATGTGTGACTCCTCCCTCTATATGACTCCTCCCTCTATGTGTGACTCCTCCCGAGGGTCGGTCTGACTCCTCCCTCTATGTGTGACTCCTCCCGAGGGTCGGTCTGACTCCTTCCTCTATGTGTGATTCCTCCCTAGGGTCGGTCTGATTCCGACTTTGAGTGGTTCTGACTCCTCCCTCTGTGTGACTCCTCTCTCTGTGTGACTCCTCCTTCATGTTCCTGACCCCTCCCTCTGTGAGCCCTCTCTCTATGTGACTCCCCCCTCTCTGTGTGACTCCTCCCTCATGTGTCCGACTCCTCCCTCTCTGTGACTCCTCCCTCTATGTGTGACTCCTCCCTCAGGTGTGAGTCTTTCCTCAGGTAGTTCATGTGGTAATGCCCTGTGGACATTTAAGTTCTGGCTGTTTAGTTGGTGCCATGAAAACAGCTTAGAAAACCTTAAAAATTGCAAAAGTTTTTGATGGAAGTCTGGTCTGATGAGGAGGGACGGCTGCCACCGTACTTTGGATGGCACATTGCCAAGGTGAACTGTGAGAATTAGAAGGATTACCCATGTGCTACTGTTGGACTGTTTGTCATTAAGGGGTCCAGTCTCTGAGGATGTCAGGTTAATTAAACGGAGATGTGGACTGTGTGAGACCAAAGTGATAGAGAGATTTTAAAGCCTCTGATTGGTCTGAATAATGTGGGCATGTCGTTGAACCACTGCTGCAAAGTTTCCCGAGGGCTTAAAAATACGACTGGATGAAAGAAACTTTCAGACTGAAAAGAAATGCAGCTGCTGTGTTTGTGTGATTGAGAGCAGGTTTTAATAGTACCACTTGAAACTACCAAAGGCTCCTGCTCTCCTCATGTCTACAGCGATTGGATTAATGACTTTGTTTTGACAGTGTGTTTGCTCCTTTCTGCTTGTGTCAACCCCGACCTAAACCAGGGCTTGTATCCCTTACACTCCCTGGTGGTTTGTTGCTTTTTGATGTCCGTCTCTGTCTCTGTCCTCTCCTCAACCCAACCATAACAGCACAAAGCCTCCAAGGCCGGTTCTGCAGTTTTTTTTCCTGTTTAAAAGGAATTGTTTCTTTCCACCGTCACCCAAGTTTTTCTCTGTAAAAGTGCCTTGAAATGACTGTTGTATTTAGGGCTCTATAAATAAAATAGAATTGAATTATCTTGTCTAAATAGCTTGGTGTCTTCATGTAACTCGACTTTAACAGTCAACTCTATTGTGAACAAAAGAACCACTGCCTCTGCTTTTCCAGTCTGCCTTGCAGCTCACGGTCGCTTCGCCCGGAAGCTGCTGACAGACTTGTTTTCAAACTACACCAATGCTCTGCGGCCCGTGGAGGACACGGATTATATTATCAACGTCACGCTACAGATCACGCTCTCTCAGATCATCGACATGGTAACTGAGCCCCTTCCTCATGCTGAAGTGATTTCATACCCTGGGTGATGCTGACGCATTTGTGTCGCCCCGTCAGGACGAGAGGAACCAGATTCTGTCCACTTACCTGTGGGTCCGCCAGGTGTGGATGGATGCCTTTCTCACCTGGAAGAAGGAAGACTACGACGGGCTCGACACCATCCGCATCCCCAGCAGCTACGTGTGGAGGCCCGATATTGTCCTGTACAACAGGTGAGTCCCAGTGGTGTCGTCATGGACGAGGGAAGGAGGGATCCATCAGACCCTCCATGTGCGTCTCCAACTAGTAGTGGAGAGGAAATCTGTGTCAAGCATCAGGGCAGTAAGGGCAGAACCTTCACACAAGTGACCCATGTTCAATTGGATGTTTTACATCCACAGACCTGATGAGAAGAAACATAAGTCAGAAGGCTGATGCTGTGTTTCGTCTACCTCAGTGCTGATGACGAGTTCTCCAGCTCTATGGAGACCAACGTTGTCCTGCGTCACGACGGCCAAGTGATGTGGGACCAGCCGGCCATCACCAAAAGCTCTTGCTCTGTGGATGTGGCCTTCTTCCCTTTTGACGTGCAGCAGTGTCACCTCACCTTTGGCTCCTGGACTCACAATGGAAACCAGATGGACCTCTTCAATGCTCTGGACAGTGCCGACCTAGCTGACTTCGTCCCCAATGTGGAGTGGGAGGTGGGTGAACGATGTGCTGCAATCTAGGAGGCTGACTGTGACACTGTGAACAAGTCAAGCCCTTCTTCGTCCAATAAAAACGTTTTGTCCAATCCAAACACTTCTTCAAATACAGACACCTCCTTCAATCCAAACTCTTCTTCAAATCTGAACCTCTTGCCAATCTAAATGCTTTATCTTTCATTGTTACACCCGTTGTACAATAAAGATCGGCACCCAATCCAAGCATTTCTTCCAATTCAAATCCTTTGTCTCAACGACATGATTCACCAAGCTAAAACCTTGTGTGCTTGGAAAACACAATCCTAACCCTACAACCAAATGTTACTGTTATTTATTTCTAATCTAAACCCTTTTCCGTCTCCAAATTCATCGAGCCTAAACATTTCATGCAATCCAAATGACTCACCAAATTAAAATCCTTCACGCATTCACACACATTTTCAAACCTTTCATCCACGCTGAATTGTTCTCCATATTTCTCTAATTCAATCTAAAAGATTCATCCAATCCATACTTCCTGGGCGGGAATCAGACACGAGCACTTATCTGAACCTTTTCTTTGCAGGTTCTGGGCATGCCGGCCAAGAAGAACGTGATCCTGTATGGCTGCTGCTCAGACCCCTACCCAGACATCACCTTCACCCTGCACCTGAAGAGACGCGCCTCCTTCTACATCTTCAACCTCCTCATTCCCTGCATGATGATATCCTTTCTGGCCCCACTGGGTTTCTACCTGCCGGCAGACTCGGGCGAGAAGGTGTCTCTGGGCGTCACGGTGCTACTCGCCCTCACCGTCTTCCAGCTGCTGGTGGCTGAGAGCATGCCGCCGTCTGAGAGTGTCCCTTTGATCGGTGAGCTCAGTCTCTTACCCAGCCTTAGGTGTTCTGATTGTTGTTGTTATACTATATTATACAGGGAGACTGTTTCAAACTGGCGAAATACTGTAGCAACTATAGGGATGTCATGATTGAGTGTTTCTTAAATGTTTTATATTGATTGTGAAAGTCAACTGTGGTTTGTGTCTTCAGATGAATGTATTTGGTCAAATTTGGTCCCGAATGTTTTCAAACCTCATGGCATTGAAGAACCGTTAGCTAACCGTAAACTTCCCGTCCTCAACAGGGAAGTACTACATCGCCACAATGATGATGGTTACTGCCTCAACGGCGATCACCATCTTCATCATGAACATCCACCACTGTGGCGCCGAGGCTCGGCCCGTCCCCACGTGGGCCCAGCGCGTCATCTTGAACCACCTGGCCCGCCTGTGCTTCGTTTCTGAGGTGGGACAGAACTGCCTGAGCTCATGCGGCAGGAAGAAACAGCGTCTCCCGCAGGATGAGGCCGACGCTCCGCCCTCGGGCGTGGCCGACAAGGGAGCGAACTGGGAGGTGAACGGGCGGGCTTGGGGGGGGCGGGTGGAGCCAACGGCCTGGAAGGAGGATCTGTTTGTGAGCGTCGACCACGCGGAGGAGAGCGGCGCAGCGGGAGGGCGGGAGCAGGAGACCGGGGAGGGAGGGGGCGGGGCCAGCAGGAGGGAGGGGCAGCTCAGGTGTGTGTGCCAGAATCAGGGCGTGCGCAGCGACGTAGAGTACATCGCCGACTGCTACCACGAGCAGAGGGCGGCGCAGCTGCGCATTGGGGAGTGGAGGAAAGTGGCCAAGGTGATGGATCGCTTCTTCATGTGGCTCTTCTTCATCATGTTCTTCATCATGAGCATCCTCATTCTGGGGAAAACCATCTGACCGCCACAAAACTCAGACCTGAATACAAACACTGAAACTGGAGGCGCGGTGCCGCAACGGGTGGCTTTTCTCCATCAGACGGTGAAGTTATGAAGAAAACTGTCACAAGACATCTGTGAAGCAGAGCAGTGATGTTAGATTAAACTCTCTAAAGTTGTACTCTTTCCTCTTTTCATCAGTGTGTCGATGTGATGGGAGCTCAACACACAAACAGCAAAGTATTTAAGATGTTTACATTCAGCGCCAATGAACGCAAGTTCAAAGGTTTTTATTGGTATGAATCAATCAGAATAAAACTGGACTGTGGATTGACTGAGGCGTTAAACTCCTGAGAGCGGCTGGGTTGCTGCTCTCAGATGATAAAACACAATCAATCACCTCCAACGTGACCGTAACAATACCAGTGCCACCGTGAGTCAGCAGCTCCAATGGTAAAGTATGTCAGAAGATGTGACGAGTTAGGTTGTCACGTCAAAACAGATGACCGAGAGGATTTTGCCACTCCAACACGGAAATCTGCGAGAAAGCTAGTTGCTGTTAAAAGTGTTAAATATGTTAAAAGTTACATAGAAACTCTCATGCCAACATATATGTTTACATGACAATGTTTTCAAGCGAAATCGTAAAGATTTAATTGCGTTTTGGGCGTCCGCCAACTTGACAATGGCGCTCGGAGCCACTGAAAATGCAAGTTTTTGGAAACGGCTCCCGAGGTGGAACTTTTTGAAAACGCCCTGACTCCACCTCCATCGTAGACGGGGGGAAAACCAAAACTTCTGACATGTTGCTGCTGCGCATGGGTACTACCGGCATAATTCTTCTGCACATGCTCAGTAGACGGAAAATAAGTACATTTCCTCCAGAGTGTCGTGACTCCCAGTAAATATTCTCCTGGGACTTTGTAGTTTTATAGTTGAGAGTCACCGTATTAATTAAACCTGGTCATCTGTCCATATGAATGTCCATGTACTCCAATTGTTAATGCTTATAGCGTATTGTTCTCTGGTGTGGTTCTATTACAAAAACAACCAACAGCGCCAACTCCAGGCCTGGCATGCGACCTACATCAGTCAGTTTTTCTGACGTTTCCGTGTAAATAATTCAATAAGTTGCTGTGTAAACGTTGAAATTCTGAAATGAAAATAAAAAAACAAAACAACACATTTTCACCTGAAACGTAGTCATTTAAATGGGCCCCGAGGCTTCGCTCTCATGCTCACATATGAAGTGGAGGAAGCTGCTAACCTGCTAAAATGTAAATTTTTGTTGTTTTAATGCTAAAACATAAAAGTAAGGTTGATGCTCTACTGCAGTCTTCTATATATATATAATATATAAATATATAAATATGTCTATTCTGAAGATATATCTTCTGTCTGTCTAATACAGTTGAAAGTATATAAGTTTCACACTGCGAGTTTAATACAGTGATGAGTCCTGAACTTGGACTTCACCCACACACACACACGCACACACACACACACACGCACACACACACACACACACATACACACAGAGTTAACTTTCCTTGCTATGCAGTCGATGCACAAATCTATGTATCTCGTAACCTTTATCTCGTAATCAACTTGTCAAAATACAAGTTTGAGTGATGATTTACAGCGAGTTATCATATTTAGCCCCAAACATTTTGAGAAAACAAATAATCTAAAGATATAGTAACAATGAATGGTGAAACAGGAAGTGATGTCAGGAAGTCTGTCAACAGCGATAAAGAGCCACTAAACTACGAAACCAATCAAACCAAAGTACCAAAACAACAGAGAAGCACACAACTACTAAACCAAGGGAATGCGACAAAGAACGAAGAAGAGAACAAGTGAGTTATAGAACCACAAGACTCGCACAACAAAGAACTATAAAATAGCAATGTCACAAAACAACAGAACAGAATTACATAACTACGAATTGGAGCCACAGAAATAAAGATCAACTACAGAACAATAAAACCACGAGTCTACGGAACCACAAAAATCCCAAATCTACAGAATGACACGTCGTCGACAGAACCAAAGAACCACTGGACTACGTTACCATGAAACCAACAAGCCAAAGAACTCAAAACAACAAACCTGTGTCCCCCCCCTGTGGTTATTGAGCTTTTCGCCGTTCCAAAGTCAAACTCTGTTTCAACTGTTGCATGCTAGGAGCTCGGGGGACCACGCTGCCCCCTAATGGCCAACTTGTTACATCACTGCATGTTTCCATCTCCACTGAAGGAGCGTTGATGAAGCCGAGGCGATAATTAACGAGGTCCACTGTGAGCAACATGAGCGAGGACTCGTCAACACTTTCTGATGGTAATTAGTCCCGCGGGGCCGTGTTTATTAGAGCTCAGAGGACAAGAGTGTGAGCAGGACCAGCTGATGAAACACACAGGGAACCTCACACACTGCACAACAACACATCACACACAACAACACACAACTGGCCTCCCAAACCTGAGGGTCGCCGCTGCTTCACCCTCCGACGTCGAGGCCCAGAAGAACCGGGATCCCACAACAAGAGTCACTGAACTCAAACTTCTACTGAGTTTAAAGAGTTCAAGTTAAAGTCTCCGTGTGGCTTCTGTTCACACTGTGGCTCCTGAAATGTTCCTGTGTGATGATGATGCACAATACGAACACTTCAAACCTCCAGACTGCTGATTTCACACCTGGAGAATCACATCTTTCTGATCCTGGGACCAAGAAAATCACTCACTTTGTCCAAATTACAACATCAAATAACCAAAATATCCTTCAGTTCAAATGAGGCACTGAAGTTCAGACAGACTGAGGCCTCTGCAGCAGGAACACTGACAGGAAGTGAACAAGGAGAGGCCTCTGCAGGAGGTACAGTGACAGGAAGTGAAGAAGGAGAGGCCTCTGCAGCAGGTACAGTGACAGGAAGTGAACAGGGAGAGGCCTCTGCAGGAGGTACACTGACAGGAAGTGAACAAGGAGAGGCCTCTGCAGCAGGTACAGTGACAGGAAGTGAAGAAGGAGAGGCCTCTGCAGCAGGTACAGTGACAGGAAGTGAACAGGGAGAGGCCTCTGCAGCAGGTACAGTGACAGGAAGTGAACAGGGAGAGGCCTCTGCAGCAGGTACAGTGACAGGAAGTGAACAGGGAGAGGCCTCTGCAGCAGGTACAGTGACAGGAAGTGAACAAGGAGAGGCCTCTGCAGCAGGTACAGTGACAGGAAGTGAACAAGGAGAGGCCTCTGCAGCAGGTACACTGACAGGAAGTGAAGAAGGAGAGGCCTCTGCAGCAGGAACAGACACTAAAACTAAAGCATGAGCATTCAAGGTGAAACTTGGTGGGAATATTTCAGACAGACTCTTGAAGCTGAGAGAGACGTGAGGATTAAAGAGGCTGAAGTTCATCCCAAAGGGAGCGGCTCTCTGTCCCACGGCCCCTGAACGCCTCGCTGCTGCTCTTAATTCTATTAACCTGCTGGTCAGTGGGTCACCTGAGATTTAACTACACACAGCGCTACACACTACATTACTCTGTGACTACATACACACACCAGAGGTGTCGAAAGTATTCACATTCATTACTCAAGTAGAAGTTAAAAGTACTGCCTTCAAAACTAAGTCAGATATAAAAGTGAAGGTTTTATAAATGAGGACTGAGGACTAAATCAGCTCAGGTCGTGTGCCAGAAGGGTCTATAACGCACTCCCCCACCTTCCAACCAAAACATGTTTTCCAAATGTCATATTGACGACAATATTAGATTACATTTTGAAAGCCATTAGCCCAGGAGATTGCAATCGCCATCTCCTGATGGCGATACTGATTTTGTCAATATACAGTCAGTCTATAATATTACAATACTTCATTGATAGTCCTGTATGTAGTATTCACTGACATAGTTGCATTGGCTGAGGTTGTATGGATGCATGTTGTTTAATAACAAGGAGAGGAAAAGTTATGCTTTTTAATGCACATACAATAATAACTGGCACCAATTTGCTGCACTTACAAGACTGAATAGATGCCAGGTATGGTCAGTTAGCAGGCAATTGGCGCATTTGTAATTGAGAGTCTGGAGTATGACCCATCGTGTGACATTATTTAACCATTCATCCAGAGTAAATATGATCGGACAGATCATCATTGAACACACACACAAAAAGCACATTCACCTAATGGTGGCTTCTCTAAAATTGAAATAAGCATCACGGGGAATGCTGACAGTCTACAAGTCAAAAATCCCCACACACACCCACACACCCACACACACCCACACACACCCACACACACACACACACACACACACACACACTCATCTTATGCACAACAATCACTTCTATCATCACGAGTCAGTCGCAGCAAAAATGAAAGTGAAAAAATGGCCTCCGAACTTGCTGATTTTGGAAGTTACTGTGCTAGCAGCAGTAGCAGCTAACATTAGCAGCTAAATTAGCAGCTAAAGTTAGCCACTAACATTAGCTTTACCTGAGCGGGTGATGTCTTCACTTGGAGTCTCTGTTCTGGTACTGGGTGGCTCCACTCGGCCCGCTGCACCAGAATCTTCATCTCTGAGTGACACCATTTTGGATTTGAACCCAACAGTGTGTGAGTGACACACTCCGGTTTAGCTTTCCCTTGCTAGACTTCTCAACTTTGCTCTTTCACACATGGATCGTTTGTAGAAGTGACCATTTGCCATTCATGTTCAGGGGCAATCAAGTTTCAACCAATGGACTGGCAAATGTTTATTTTTCTTATCCAATCATGGTGGGATTTATTAGGATGTTATTGTTGTTGTTTAACATTTTTAAAAAAAAGATTATGTGAAATAAGAGTGATGCTGAATTCTAAAAAGTAATGAGTAAGAAGCAGTTATTTGTGCGGAAAAGTAAGAAGAAGAAATAAAATTAAAAAACAGGATGAAAATTAAATACTCCAGTAGATACATAAGAAAATCAACTTAAGTAAGGTAATGGAGTATTTCTACTTTGTTACTTGAAACGTCTGCACTTACCCGTACACACTACACAACTGTACAGCTACACACACCTTTATACACAACTATAGAATGGACCCGACTCAGCAGTTTGTTGAAGAGCAAATCATCCAGAAAAACTTCAAATAAATTGTGTCTTTAATGAAAGTTGTTCATCTTGCTTTTAAATAACTTGTCCTGTGGTTTTCCGAGATTTTCTGTCCAACATAAAAAGTAAAAAGATATAGTGTGTGTTTGGTTCTGATTGTGGAACAGGAAGCAGGTTTGATCTGGACGACCTGCGACGTCTGGGTTGATCAGAAGACGGATTTTGTCTCTAAACCGTTCCAGACCGTAGTCATTCATAAAAATCAATATTAGAAAGAACTTTGGGGATTTGTTGTCAAATGTGAACTTGGAGTTGTTTGTGTTTGTGGAGCACAGAGATGACGGCCATCATGGGACGAATGAACCAATGAGGGACAGATGCAGAGTATCATCATCGAAAATGTAAGAAGGAATAAAGGAGTGTGTCGGAGGGAGAGGAAGGGGACTGAGCGTGGTGGCGGCCCAGCGCCCGGAGCTCGACGGTCACTTTACCCACAATCCTCCTGGTTTGACCTGCTGTGCTCTGACTTGAGTGCATTGAGTTTGTTTCTGTTCACCACAGAGACAAAGTGCCTCCATCCAGGTTTAAAGAGGAATCCATTAAGTTCAAACCAGCAGAGTGATCCGGTGCGTGTCGTGAGTATTTCTCTGCTCTTCTCCGTGAATGTGTGAAACCAGAACTCCAGCCTGGTCGAGGGTTCAACGCTCTTCTTGAATGGATTCACAAAGTCTTTTTTTTTTTTTTTGGTTTGTTATTCTGTCACAATGAAGAGCCTGAATTTTCTGACTGTAACGCAGTATATTTCAATGAGTGTCGGGTGGTTTTAACTGTTTTGTGAGCTGACAAATTGTTTATGGATTGTTTGCAGCAAGTTGTTTCTATCAGGTTCAAATGGCCTTTTGCCCAGGTTATAATCCTCACAGGTTCCTTCGCCTTGTAGATAAACTGCTTTCTGGTGTCTGCTGTGTTTTGTCTGCGACTCTCTATTACAGTTTTTTTTCCCCCCAATTACAATAACGCAATTTGCAAAAAAAAAGAAAGAAAGAAAAAGCTAATTTTAGTAAAATACTTAACACAAATCGTAAAACCACACATGCAAAATACTGCATATATACTGAAAAATGAAGCACTGCAAACAAAACTACATACAGAATGATCAAAATCAAACTTCTGCGCCAAGTGACACACACTTCATCCACATTACCTGATTTTTGTCTTACTAACTAACTACACACTGCTGGGCATAATGAAAAGCACTCTCTTCTTTCGTATACTTTGCCATAATACTTAAATAGTTCAAACTGTAAAAATCTTTAGATTGTTCATGTGTACAGAATTATTTGCAGACACACACATGCTGTTGATACATTTGTTTGTTTTTTTTCCACCAAACAAGCCAGTGCATACCTTCCACCCCCGTGCTGAAAATCAGTCAATATGGTGTTTTCCAGTACACTGGGAAACTGTGATACATGTATTGTCCTGCAATCAATATTGTACTGACGTCCACTCGTCTGAGCTCTTTGATTCCTTGAGAGCTTCTCAAAAGTCACATTATAAAGTGGTTTCATTCTGATTTGGTTTCGCTTGAGAATTTGAGCCAATGTGGACCGACTGACTCGTTGAATGTTGTTGAACACTGTGTTGTCTTGGCTGGTGTGTGTTTCTTGTAAAGTGATGTCATTATTTTTCCAAAATCAAATGGCAACTTGGCAGTGTGTGTGTGTGTGTGTGTGTGTGTGTGTGTGTGTGTGTGTGTGTGTGTGTGTGTGTGTGTGTGTGTGTGTGTGTGTGTGTGTGTGTGTGTGTGTGTGTGTGTGTGTGTGTGTGTGTGTGTGTGTGTGTTGGGGGGGGTTGTCTGCCAGATTTTGGCGTGTTTATAAGTTGTTTTCTAAGTGTTATTAGGACACTGGACACAGAATGAAGATGTTGATCGTATGAGGGTTTTGAGCCCGTCTTTAACACATGTTCAGCAGTTCATATATTGTTTTCTTTTTCTTCTTTTATTGAATTCTCTTTTTGACCAATTTGATCACGACACCTTGGTAGGTTGTAGTTACCTACTGTTAATCCACTTGCTTTTGTTTGAACATGACGTTGTTGTTTTGTTGTCCTCCCAGGTTTGGGTGTGGTTCTGCCTTCCTGAAATGGGTAATGACACCTTCGACATCCTGCTCCTGGAGCCCCTCTACGTCACCCCTCAGACCTCCGTCCCCGCCTTCGTCTTCCTCCTCCTCCTCTACATCTTCATCGTGGTGGCCAACCTGGGCCTGGTGGCGCTGGTGACGGTGGAGCGGAGCCTCCACCAGCCCATGTACCTGCTGCTGTGCAACATGAGCGTCAACGACGTGCTGGGGGCGACCGTCATGGTCCCGCACATGCTCAGAGACCTGGTGTGGGTGAACTCCGAGCGGCTGATCCGGTTCACGGACTGCGCCCTGCAGGCCTTCTGCGTCCACCTCCACGCCAGCGTCTCGCACACGGTGCTTCTGATCATGGCCTTCGACCGCTACGTGGCCATCTGCAGCCCGCTGCGCTACGCCACCGTCATGACCCCCGGGGTGGTTCTGAGGCTCTCCACCGCCGCCTGGGGGTCGGCGCTGGCGCTGGTGCTCGTCCTGGTGGGTCTGAGCGTGCGTCTGTCCCGCTGCAGGCGCGTCGTCTCGAACCTGTTCTGCGACAACGCGTCCCTCTTCAAGCTCTCCTGCGAGAGCGTCCTCGTCAACAACATCTACGGCCTGGGCTACACCGTCGTCCTGCTGGGTTTCTCCCTCGGCGGCGTCACGCTCACCTACGTCCGCATCGCCGCCGTGTGTCTGCGCAGCCGCAGCAAGGCGCTCAACAGCCGCGCGCTACAGACCTGCGCCACGCACCTGGCCGTCTACGCGGTGCTGCTCGTCTCTGCCTTCATCATCGTCATCCTCCACCGGTTCCCGCAGCTGTCCAGTCACCGGAAGGTGGCGTCGGTCATCGGCCATGTTGCCCTGCCAACCCTCAATGTTCTGATCTACGGGCTGCAGATTAAAGAGGTCCGGCAGAGGCTGGTGGGGATGATCCAGAGCAGCAAGGGGGCTTTGGTAAAATGACGCAGGGATGGTGGCGGGAAACGATTACCAGATGTTGGAAATTTTAGTGGGGAAGAGTTTATTTATCTCGCAACATGTCTGCCTGAAAACGAGACGGGACTCACAGGTCTTATGCGAAGCTGCATTTTACCCATAAGTATTAAAAACTACACAGAAACATTTCTGTTAAAGGGCCATATTATCCAGCTTTTCAACACTTGCACATGGTCTCATTGCTCTAAAAATGTTGCATTTAAAGTTTACTGCCCCAAACCCAGCTTTTCCTTGATTTTCCTCCGTTAGAATATCAGATCATAGGAGCTGCATTCAGAATCTGCTGTGTCTGTGTGAGCTGGACTGGCTCCGCCCACACACGCCCATCTATGGGAAGAGGAGGAAGTACTTCCTCTCGTGGTGCCATGTGCCGGAGCAGAGCTGTCTATTTGTGGGCGGAGTCAAAGGGGAGGAGCCTACCTTGATTGTGATTGGCTAAACCCCTGATGACACTATATAGGGTTTGATTTCTGATTGGCTGCTTGGAGCAACACACTTTTTAAAACCTGGAACAAGCCAGGGAGAGAGAGGACACACTGTCTTCACTTCTGGGGCGTCGGTCCTGGTGTGAAGATGATTATTAAAGTTGGAAAACCATGAGGCTTCATGGAGAAATGTAATTCAAAGCAAAAAATGAATGAATAAAAAAACATTTAAGACATTTAAGTCGTTTTTTGTGTATACTGCTGATTTCATTTAAATGTGCTGTTTCAAATGGTTGCCTCAAAATAAAAACATGCTTAATTTATTCAAAGTTATAGGCTCTCATTCAATAAGAAAATTTCTATTTTAAAATGGAAGCTGTTGTTTTATAGCTGTTGAGTCCTTATTTTTTTTCCCTGCCATCATGTTTCCTTTCTGCCACAAGCTTCACAATCTTGTTAAGAAAAACTCTTTGTTGACTGAACGGACAAAAAAAGCATTTGACACAATAGACCAGTGGTGTGTACCCTTTATGACCAATTGCCATTGTCTGAAATTAGGAAAAAAAACATTTAAAAAAATCCACACAAACAAGAATATAGGTTGTAATCATAAAGTGTCACGACTACAATTTAGATATATTTTATAACATGTTTAGTTCTTGGAGCCTTTTCTAGAGATTGTTCCAGTTTTATAATAATAGATTATTCAATTTTAGTTATTTTATGTAGCTTGGCCATTTTAGCTGCTTTAGCTGATTAACTATTCCAGTTCTGTAATTCTCTCTACTGTGAAGTTGCAGCAATGATCCAATGACCCTTATCCCAGATCTTGCAGGCATGTCGAGCTGTTCAGATGAGACGTACAACAATGTGAGGGTTTATGGCTGTTGGCAAGTCAAAAGTGACGATCGTCACGAAGAATCAGCAGACGGCTGCATTGGAGCCATTCTTCATGGAACAAAAAATAATAACCGTTGGGATTGATTCCATCCACAACTTTCATCAGTTGGGTCGCACGAAGCACCCCACCTACTCCCCACCCCTCCCCCATTCCCACGGTGTTTTTTTAAAAACTTTTGGGAGGTCCATTTACACGACAGCAGTGGTCGGATCCACTGCAACCATAACTTTTTCATACCGGCTCCCGAGGCAGAACGTTTAGCCGCGGTCCCACCGCGCTGTTTGTGTCAGGACGGAAAGGGGTGGGACGGGCTAACCTTAACCCTAACCCTAACCCTAACCCTAACCCTAACCTTAAACCTAACCCTGACAAAAGTTGTAGACGGTACAGAAACAACCGTGACCAACTGCTATGATGTTTTGACACCCCTCCATTGAGGTACCTCGCACTACGGGACGGGTCTCATAAGGAGGAGTGACAAGGCAGCTGATTGGTCGTGATGACTGTCACTCTCAACAAACCTCCAATATTTAATCCTCTGTCATAAACCCCAATGTCGGTTTCTGGGGATTTTTTTTTAACACAATAGTGTATTTTCCTCTGCACACATGTATGTGTGTTTCATGACAAAAATGAGCAACAGCAGAGCCCCCCAAATGTGAAGAAAGTTTTCTGGTTACCCTTTTTTTTTTTGCTTGTTGCGTAAATGGTTCACGATTCTACCAGAGGTGTGAAAACGTTAAAGCCAAGTGAAGATGTGAGGTCGTGCCCAGCCTCACGTAGTTCTGTTCAGGTAGAGGTTGATGAAACAATTTTAAATGCGGTCATGCGAGAAATCAACATTTAGTGTGTATCACTGGTGCCGCCTGCCAGAATCCTGTACGCACTGTGCAGACAATTTTTCTTTGGGTTGAAAAAGATAAATATTATAAAGGGGTGTTTGTTTTTGTCTCTGACCGGTGTGCCGTCACCATGACATTTTGCTGGGCTGCTTTCATAAAGAAAGCTGTGTAATAATGCACACCCGGCGTGACATGCACCACATGTTGAGTCCCCCCCCACCCCCCACCCCCCACCCCCCACTGAAAAAACCCTGGCTACGGCCTTGCACTCATAGCAGCTGTTGCTAATAGCTACAGCTATTAGCACTTTTTTCTTTTTCTTGTTTTTTTTTTTTCTTTCACCCCTTTCCCTTCTTTTCCTTTCCACCTCTTTTGTGGGGTGTGTTCGTTCTTTAAGTACACAGGCGGGAAATACTAACAGAGGCATACAACCTGTCGAAGAACCAAATCTGCGTGAACGCTCCTCTACACATTTTCTTTTTATCCTCATCTTCAGTTTAAAAGTTGAAATGATTTCAGATTGTGTTTCAGTGCTTTTCAAATTGCCTTGTATGATGTAACACACACACACACACACACACACACACACACACACACACACACACACACACACACACACACACACACACACACAAGCTGAGCCACCCACATGGGCAGCAGGGGCCCGACTTCCATACGATAAAACCCTGAAGTGTCCTCGAGGTCTCCTCCAGCGTGGGCTGAGACACCAATGTCAGCACAGGTAACACACACACACACACACACACACACACACACACACACGCACACGCTCTCTTTAACTTCTGCTGCTTGTTGCTATTTGTTGTTGTTTGTTGTTGCCGGATGTTTCTGGCAGCCTGTTTGAGGCAGAAGAGAGTCAACAAGATGAAAAAACAACCTTTAATCTTTAACCACCTTGTGATATGAGATCATTGAAAAGCCTGCGCTCACTAAAACATGTTTATACAAAAACAACAACAACTAAACTCAACTAAACCCTTTATAGATCATTTAAAATATATTCCTCTTATTTCAAGAGTTTACTGTTAGTTTAAAGATTACTCTTCACTACAAATTAAAGAATCACTTCTCTTAAAAAGTGTCAAAAACTGACTTGAGTTGAGAAATATATCTCTAAATATAGCTCATGAGGCTTTTATGTTTGTCACTTGTTTATAAAGAATGCGTCAGCTTCTCTCAGTGCAAACAGATTGGAATGAGACGCTCTGATGTGATGCCACAATAGGAAATACTCCAAAAATAGCACATAAATCAACTCTTCTGTTCTGTTCAGTTCACAACTGTTCTGATTCCAGTATTCTACATGGTCTTGTAGTTTGTAGAAAATGACCTGATATGGCCACTCTTGTCCAAAACGGGTTGTTTTGTACAACGCTTTGAGGTTTTTGAAATCTAATTTTCTTAAAAAAAAATAGATGTGCAGTATCAATAGTTGTTTTTGTATTGGTTGAAAGTAAACAACCTGGTCAAGAGTTAATGTCCTTTATTTAAAATATGATAGAGATTAAATTCACTGATGATAATATGTAAATAATATATACCATATTGGTCCAAATACAAGACAAACGTCCTTTTACAAATCTGGAGAAAAAATGTATTGTGTTTATTGACATTTAAAAGACAAACTGAAGAAGAGCAGATATCGCTTTTTCCTTTGACCCCAAAAATTAGACAGCCTCATGTTTTCAGACCGGTTTCCCGGAAAAATAAATCTTATTTACCATATTTTCAGACTAATATGGTATCATGAATGAATACAATGATATCAGTTACATGTAATATGTTTATCAACATATAAAACAGAATAGCTCATGAGAATAGAAAACATATTTCAGGGATAATAAGTGTAGTTTTTATATACATACGCTGAACAAAATTATAAATGCAGCACTTTTGTTTTTGCTCACATTTTTCATGAGCTGAACTAAAAGATCTAAGATCTTTTTTTTATATACACAAAAGACCTATTTCTCTCAAATATTGTTCACAAATCTGTCTAAATGTGTGTCAGTGAGCACTTCCACGTCCCTCCTCACAGGTGTGGCTTATCAAGATGCTGATTGGACAGTATGATTATTGACCAGGTGTGTCTGAGGGAAGGCCATAATAAATATTTGTTGACAAGTTGATCTCTGTGTGTGAATACTGTCAAGCCTTCATATGTATAAACTGCTATTTGCTTATTTTTATTTTATTATATTTACTTATTCCATACTTAAATATTACTCTGTGTGAAGAAACATTGTTAGAAATGGCATGGATGGATGGATGGATGGATGGATGGCTGGATGGATGGATGGATGGCTGGATGGATGGATGGATGGATGGATGGACGGATGGATGAATTGTGAACATATTCCCTGACTTCTTCCATGACCTCGGTTCCTTCAGGAGAATGAAGAACCAAACCTTGGATCTGGATCTGCTGCAGCTCGAGGGGTTAAAGGTCACTCCCGAGTCGTCCGTCCCGGCCTTCGTCCTCCTCCTCCTCATCTACGTCTTCATCATGATGTCCAACATCAGCCTGGTGGTGCTGATCTCCACGGACCGGAGCCTCCATCAGCCCATGTACCTGCTCTTCTGCAACATGAGCATCAACGACGTGTTCGGAGCCTCCGTCATCATCCCCAGTCTGCTCAAAGACGTTTTCGTTCCGGTTTCAAGCCGCTACATCAGCTACACCGTCTGCGTGGTCCAGGCCTTCTGCGCTCACTTCTACGCCAGCGCCTGCCACGCCGTGCTCATGATCATGGCCTTCGACCGCTACGTGGCCATCTGCAGCCCGCTGCGCTACGCCACCATCATGACCAGCCAGATGGTGGTGAAGTTGTCGTTGTGGTCGTGGGCGGCGTGCCTCGTCATGGTGGTGATCCTGGTGGGCCTCAGCGCCCGCCTGTCGCGCTGCAGGCGGGTCGTCCTCAACCCCTTCTGTGACAACGCCTCGCTCTTCAAGCTCTCCTGCGAGAACGTCATCATCAACAACATCTACGGCCTCGGCTACACCGTCGTCCTGCTCGGCTCGTCGCTGGGCAGCGTCACGCTCACCTACCTGCGCATCGCCGTCGTCTGTCTGAACAGCAGGAACAAGACGCTGAACGGCCGCGCGCTGCAGACCTGCGCCACGCACCTCTCCCTCTACATCATCATGTTCATGTCCGGCATGTTTATCATCGTCTTTCACCGCTTCCCACACTTAGCGGACACACGCAAGCTGGCGTCCATCATGTTCCACGTGGTTCCTCCGGCTCTGAACGCCGTCATCTACGGGCTGCAGATCAAGGCCGTCCGACAGAAGATCTTCATCCTCTTCACCAGGAACACTGGAGTGAGATGATTTCTCAAATAAAAATGACTTTGCAATATCGAAACTGTTTACTGGAACTTTCATTCATTTATTTGATGTTTGACTCTATGTCTAAATATCAAAAATACAACCATTAACATTGACTATGAAAAACCATTATCTGTTATCGCCTCTTTAAAGTTGTGTTAAGACATCGTCCATGAAAATCTGTGTTAACAACAAACAATATAACCTCTTCAGAAGAACAGTGAATTACCATTCAACCTTGGGCCAAGCCCCTATGGAGCTGTCAATCATTGATAGCATAGCGATAGCATAGCAGTCCTTTGCTCACACGAGAAATGACAATAAAAAACGATGTAGGAACCGCCTACAAACATCCATGTCGCAGAGCATCACACCCCACAGATTTAAAATGAAATACAGGGTCATTTGTAAATAAGATGGGGTTCAACATTCATAGTGTTAGTGGTGAGTCGCTAGCCATTAGCGGCTCAGTGCTAGCGGCTAAATTTAACAGAGGTTATGATATTAGCCTCCTCTTAGTCTCATTTTGTGGGTAATTCTGGTTTGAACAAAGCCCAAACGAAAAGACTTTTCTAACTCTAGATTTTCAGTTTCAACTGAGGTTCAACACTAATGTAGATGCTTTAACAAGAAGTACATTTCCGGGTGATGACTCCTTTAAACTAGCCACGTATCTTACCCAATGAACCCTGAAGATTGACGCCTCTTGAGCTTTTTTTCTTCCATATCCAGTTTAAAACTGAAATAAATTCATGCTGGCTCCAAAAGCTGTGTAGCGCATGTTAATTGTTAATGGAGTAATGGTCCTACTGTGACAATTCCTTATTACGATGTAGTACACATACCAGGCCTACAGGGGGCACTGTAACTCAGAAATACATCAAAAGCGGAGAGGAAGACTCGGAGCATGGAAAAGTCCTTGTCCCTGACAAATGCAACATGTCGCCTCATTAAACTTAATTAGCTTCCAGTTTAAAAAAAAACAAAACATTTTCAGGTTCATAAAACGGCGCCGTGTGGACGATTGGCCAAAAAACGATGCAGTTGACATGAAACGGCATTGGCATGTGGGCAGGGGCTGAATGTTTAATGTTGCATCAGTGAGGGAATTTATAAAAACATTCTCGTAATTTGAAATGTTGTCGAGCCCCTTACTTGATTTGACCTGTGACCATAACGTATTGTTCTCTGTAACGATGTAGTTAGCATGCCGGGCCAGGAGTTGGCGCTGTTGTTTGGTTTGGTAATGAAACCACACACACGTGCATGCTAACTACATCGTTTTCATCGTTTCTACTAAAAAAAAATTGCTATAAGTTTCCTTAATTTTTCTCATACAGTTTCCCCAAATATAAAACCTTGTATATTCTGCCAACAAAGGGAAATCTAGCTGAAGTTATATTTGATTAATAAAAGACTTCTGATGCCCTGAATCACTTTTCGTCCCTCGGCGCTGAATCCTGGCCTCTCATTGGATAATCTGTCGCGGTGGACTGAGAGTTTACAGATTAACCAGCCTTGACATGATGAGGGAGAACAGCAAACCTCCTCCAGCTTCCACTGGAGGACGCCGCCGCAGATCTTTACCCTCTTCCTCTTGTCGTTCAGTCCATCCTTCAGTCTGGGAGAAAGATCCACGCCAGCAGAGGAAAACAGGTAAATTGTTCTGGGAAACAGGAGAAATAACCAGCCGAGAAAAACAGGAAGAGTACATTTTTCTTCCAATATAAATCAGGAATGCCTCAATTACAGTGAGATTTATTATATCTTTGTCATACAATTCACTTAGAGAGAAAGAGAGAAATGTTGTAGGTAAATCTACAGAATAAAGTACGAGAAGAAATTCAGATTAGAGTCTGAAGACAGAGGTAAAAAGGACGTTTTCAAGGGATTTGAAAAGGATTTTGTACAGAAGGGGATTTGATGTTTTTGAAACTTCACTCCAACAATGAAAACAAGCAAAACAATTTTCACTGTGCTCATCTTGAGGCAATAGTCGTTAATGATAGCATAAATGTAGATTACTATACAAGTTGTGTCCAATGAAGTCAGACAGATCAAAGAAAGATGTTTGAATATAAATGAAAGTTGTATTTGAAGAGGGGAGTTTGAAAACACAGATTTGAGTGACGCTTAAACGGAACCAAAAAAAGTGAGTTCGACCTCAAGTTTAGACAAATCTTCTTTAATATATGCACAGACTTTATTCAAATGAGCATTTGCACTGAAAGTTGACTCAGGGTTTCAAGCTGGATTTCATCACTTTATCAAAAACTGATTTTTAACATTTCATCATTTTAGTGAAAACGTGTTGTAAAAGCCCAAATGGAGCGAGACGAAGTGAATGAATAGTTTCATTGTGATGATATTTACCATGAAAGATCTGTTTAACTTTAGTTCATGAGAATTTAGGTTGAATGAGAGAAGAATCAGAAATGTTGAAGGCTTCTGACTGAGAGTTGAAATTTAGAAATCACTTCGATTGACTGTATGATTTGTGTTTAAAAAAAAAAAAAGCTGAAATGAAGCGACAGATGGATGAATAAGGAACATCATAATATTCGTTATATTTATGATACAAGGTTGTTTTTTGTATTTTATTAATTTCTGTTGCTTTGCTCAGAGAGAAGACGGAGGTGTTCAAGAGAAAAGCTTCAATTTGTCAACAAAAGTAGAAAATGCGATTTTTTTTTCTGTAATTTTACAAAAAAAATTATGTTTTCAACAACATTAATGAAGCCAGGCTAATGTACAAGGAAGAACTGAATAAAAATAGTTTTTAACACATACTTTATGTTAAGTTATGATAAGTATAAACTGAACTTGAGAATTTGAATGGCTTTTGGTTTTTCCGTACAAAACAAGTATAGAATTTCTGAAACGTTATATGTTGATAGATATTTAGAACTACTGTCAGCAGTTAGAAAGACATTTAACAGATCCTATGAAAACCAGGTGTAAAATGTTATTTTGAGTTGTTGGTAGAAATACAAGTCAAAACTTTAACTTGTACACTTCCTTTGGTTTTTCTGGTGTTATATATATATTTTTATTTATTTTTTTTTTTTAAGTTTTTATCTTATCTTATAGATACATATTTTGCACCATTTCTCATCAGATTTAGAGTGAGGTAGTGTCCGTAACGTCACAATCCTCCATATAGTTCTCCCTCTGACTTGCTCCTTTGACACAATTTTTGTTTACTGACTACAGTTTAACTCTAAAATCTCTTCATTTGATCCCCTTGTGGAGCAACAACATCACTCTTGGTGGTTGCCTGACACACAAACCCCACTTTGACTCCACTGGACCAGGATTTCATGGGTGAAGCAACATTTCCCTTCTTTTCCTTTCCTGGTCGTACTTTATTGTAGAATGGCTGAATGCTGGAGTCGTGGTTCACACTGGTTTGATGCTGCAGTCGCAGTCCTTTTGGGAGAGTTCAGCATGTTTTTTGTTTAATTAGTGCCAGTTACAACATGGGATTGTGATTAGGATTCAAATTTGTCGTCGTTACACATGTAGAAGTGCGGAAAGTCGTTCAGACAATCCAGAAGTGCAACGTTATGAACAGTGTGAGCACGTAAGGTTAATAGATAAGTGTTTGTTGGTGTGGAATGGATGGATGGATGGATGGATGGATGGATGGATGGATGAATTGTGAACATATTCCCTGACTTCTTCCATGACCTCGGTTCCTTCAGGAGAATGAAGAACCAAACCTTGGATCTGGATCTGCTGCAGCTCGAGGGGTTAAAGGTCACTCCCGAGTCGTCCGTCCCGACCTACATCATCCTCCTCCTCCTCTACATCTTCATCCTGGTGTCCAACGTGTTCTTGGTGGTGCTGATCTCCACGGACCGGAGCCTCCATCAGCCCATGTACCTGCTCTTCTGCAACATGAGCATCAACGACGTGTTCGGAGCCTCCGCCATCATCCCCAGTCTGCTCAAAGACGTTTTCGTCACAAACCGCTACATCAGCTACTCCGACTGCGTGGTCCAGGCCTTCTGCGCTCACTTCCATGCCTCCACCTCCCACACGGTGCTCATGATCATGGCCTTCGACCGCTACGTGGCCATCTGCAGCCCGTTGCGCTACGCCACCGTCATGACCATGAGGATGGTGGTGAAGCTGTCGACGGCCGCCTGGGGGACCTCCTTCCTCGTGATCCTGGTCCTGGTCATCCTGGACGTGCGCCTGTCGCGCTGCAGACGCGTCATCCACAACCCCTTCTGCGACAACGCCTCGCTCTTCAAGCTCTCCTGCGAGAGCGTCATCATCAACCACGTGTACGGGCTGGTCACCGCCGCGGGAATGCTGACGGTGTCGCTGGGCAGCATCACGCTCACCTACCTGCGCATCGCCGTCGTCTGTCTGAGCAGCAGGAACAAGACGCTGAACGGCCGCGCGCTGCAGACCTGCGCCACGCACCTCACGGTCTACGTCGTCCTGCTGATGTCCGGCATAATCATCGTCGCCCTCCACCGCTTCCCAAACTTGTCGGACCAACGCAAGCTGGCGTCCATCTTGCTCCACGTGGTTCCTCCGACGCTGAACGCCGTCATCTACGGGCTGCAGATCAAAGCCGTCCGACAGAAGATCTTCATCCTCTTCACCAGGAACAACATGACGGTGTTTCAAGTCAAAAGGTGACGTTGTTCTCCACCTCAGCATGTGAGACGTGAACATTTCTCGGCCGCCAGCGGTTTAGTAAGCTCAGGGAGTCCCAGACGGCGGTGAGACTCCTTTCATTAGAAGTGCTTCAGGATCCACACAAAGCTTTCTGAACGTACTCTGCGTTCATTTCAAACAAACTTCTGTTCATCTCCGGGAAGTCTGCAGAAACACTGCAGTGCCACTGAGAGAGGTGAGGGGGCAGTGTTGAGATCAGATCAAATAAGAAGCTCTCCTTGAGCGTTGAGGTGACCCCTGGAGGTCTTTAATGGATTCACAGACTGTTATCGACAAGACTGCTTCTGATTGTGTCTCTTGTCTGAATCTTGCTCAATAGCAACATTAATGCCACTTATCGTTCCTTCTCCATCTTTGTCTTTTCCTTGGTATGTGGCGAGTCCGTTAATTTAGAGCGGTGTCAACTGGGGAACTGAATGCCACATAACGTGTCAAGGGCACTGACGTTTACGCCGTTTGAAGTGCGTGCATCTGTTTAAGTGTTTATTTAGAGCATAAATGAGCCTTTAAACTCTCGAGAAAATCTGGATTTCTGTTTAAGAGTCCCTGAATTCGTCCGTCTCTCACATTGATGTTTCTGAAAACGTTTTTAAATCCAAGTGTTTTCATGATGAGCCATGATTTAAAAGGAGAAATAAAATAATACCTTTTGTTTTTTGATCTGTTGGTGTTTTTTAAAAACATGGATGGGAAGATGATTTGTCACCTGTGTACAAGTATGGACCAACCAACCACCTCGCCAGTAAAGCAGTTTAGAAATGGAACCAGTGTGGATCGGCGGCTCACTGGACTGAGTCCCGTGGCAGCCGCCTCCATTTATGTGTGAATGTTTGTGGGTATAGAGCACTTTGCTCAAGTGATGTGGAAGTGCAATATAAGTGAAATCATTTATTGAGTAAATAAAAAAGTCTGAATTAAAAGCATATCACCCCCCTCTTGACTTTGTGGCATTTTAAATGTTATTAATAGCAGGAAACAAGACAAAGTTTGGGCCTTTCACTGTGCCTTCAGTTGGATCAGCTGAATGAAGATGTGGAACGATAACAGGTATGAACAATGAGATGTCCTGAGGATGTTGGTCGTTTTGGAGAAGCTGAAGTGTCGCAGTAACACAGAGTCTCTGGGAGGTGAAGCATTGTGTAAACGAGGCCTTAGACTGAGTCTGTATGTTTGAAACTGAATCACTTCCGGAGGGAATGTCTCACCTTGATCAGGTGCTTCGGAAAACCTCGGTTTCACCACCACACTAATAAAAAAAAAAAAAGAAAACACAGTATGAGGGGAGTTCAAATCAAATGTCAGTTCATGTTCCTCTGAACTGATCCACTGTTTCTCCTCTGGAGCTCCTCCTCAGCTGAACCCTTGACAGGCTCACCCTCCTGCCTCTGGGATTTGTAGTCTTTTCCTTGTTCCACGAAGGCTTGTAGTTCCAGCTTCAGCCACAGGGAGGAGCTATTTCTCCCCTCATCTCACTTGTAATGCTGACTCAGTCATTTCAGTATCCTCAGGTCACAATTCCTCCAAACTGGGTTCTTAAATATAGATGAATGACTCTAATAGTTTATAGACTTCATTCAGAACCAAAGTGTGGGGATGACGGTCAATCTCTTTGTGAGTGCGGAAAAAGGAGAGATGGTAAATAAGTGAAGGAGGTGTGGACTGGGAAGTGTGAATTGTCTTTCCTTTTAGTAGTTAATTACGTGTGAGAAGGACTGAGGACTTAAAGTCAGCAGCAAATGTGCCCCAGTGTCTTTGAAGCGGTTTCTTTAAAGAAAAGTAGGATTTTAATCCAAGTCTAGATGATCCTCTCTGAGACCAAACATTAACAGCTTTAGCAGCTACAACACGCTTTATAATAGCTGGTGGTTATAAATAATGCTGTACTTGTTAGGGAGACTGTCCTTTTAAAAGGAGGCTTTTAACTCACTTTAAATATTTCTTTGTTTTTAGTGTTTGTGTAGTTTCACACTAAAAACACTTTTTGCACTTTTTTTTTTTAAGATAAGAGCATTACAATCGTTTTATTACTACTACTACTACTAATAATAAATACAATTTATGCACATGAAGAAAAAAATCCTGAAATAGAAGAAATTAGCATTTTACTTGCTTGTAAAAAAAGAAAAGGAACATATGATGGACGGATGCAGCAGTTACAATCATACATGTGAAAAACAGTAAAACAGCAAAAGCATGAAAAAAACGAGACATAAAGGAAGCTTGTTTGTTTGGAGGCCTAAATGACTCCATGGAATTAATTCTTGCAAAGGAATAAAGAAAAAGGAAACACTGCACATGTACGCGTCTCAACCTATAGCAGCTTAGATAGAAAATGGTCCAGGGGTAAAAAAAAAAAAAAAAAAAAAAGACAACAGAACTGAGCAATCGATCACAATGTGGTGACATTCCGGCCCCAGGGCGACGTCACACACGCTTCCAGCAGCTTGAGCTTCACCCTCAAAGCTTGTGGGGCGTCGTCATCAGGCCTCCTTCATACTTCGTCACGTGAAAAATTTGTGGCGTCGCCACGTCAGAACTCTGCCCGCCGCAAACACAAACACCAACTCCATGTTGCCTGGTGATGAGACTCGAGCAGTTTATTAATACTGAGCGAGTGTGTGAGTGTGTGTGAGAGAGGTGGAGGTCAGCTGGATGAGGTTTACAGGAGAGGTAACACACTGATCAAGACTCACTCTGTTATCCACAAATAGCCACATGATTACAAAATCTACTCATAGCAGTTTTAAATGTTTGTGACTTTGCTTGTTTGTGGATTAATTGAGGTATAATAGTGTTATTTAGGTGTTTGGCAGACATGCTTTTATCATTTTTCTTTAAAAACTGATATTTTAACCAACAAACTACTAAAATATACAAAAGAAATACATTTTTCATCTGTTATTCTCTTGTCATTTTCAGTCATCTGTCAGGAAACTTATTAAAATACATGAAAGATGAGCAAAAGACAAAATAATCAGACTGTTTACAGCAGAATCATTTTATTAACTTTTGAACCAACTATATTAATAACATTCGATTTGGATACGTAATTGAACAACTTTTTGTTTTTATTACACTTTAGTTTTAAATGTCATGTTTTAACATTCATGTATTAAATGTATTATCTTTAACGTTTCACACAGATTTTATTTCATGTTTAACTCGTCATTTTTTCACCTTTGCCAGTTTTGATTGGAAGAAATGTCAACATCTGAAGCTGTTTTTGTCAGATTACAGATTGCTTCATTTATTCTCCAGGTGAATCCAGAATATTCACTTCCTGAATGTTTTTCAAGCCATATATAAAAAAACTAAATTGAGTTATTCTTTGAAAATGTTTGGATTACAATGGACTTGTGGGAAGAGGTGAGAAAAACCTTATTTTACATAGACTTTCATGGATGTTTAATAATATTATACACTTTGGCAATAAGTCCTGGATTCATTCTGCAGATGACTTTCTTTTTTTTGTAATTTCATTGATTTTATATATACACACATACATACACACACACATACACACACACATACACACAAAAACAAACAGTCAATGAGGATGAAGACCTTTAGACAAGTGCAAAAACAAATCATAGTTCAAGCAAAGACCACTTGACAGAAGAGACATATGTGATCTATTTTGCCTCATTTGAATAAAAGCCTCGTTCTTAGTTAAAAAGTAATATTTTCCACCACAAAGATACTTTATACAATATCAATCCATTCATCCTCAGAGGACTTTCATGGAAGCTCAATGTTGGTTCAACTTAAATGTGATTTTATGTTGCTTTGAAAAACAAATATAAGAAAATTAAAAAGTCACGAGATGGAAAGCCTTTCATCTATCTATCTATCTATCTATCTATCTATCTATCTATCTATCTATCTATCTATCTATCTATCTATCTATCTATCTATCTATCTATCTATCTATCTATCTATCTAGCTTTCCACACACTGGCAGGACATACAGTAGAAGGTTGTTGGGTTTTCTTGTTTTTTTTTTGTTTGTTTTTTTAACTCTTTATTTTCATTTTTCCGTTTTTCTTCTTGACAGTAAACACAAAGAAAGAACAAAACAGCAACACCAACACAATAAAATAGCACAGAAAAAGCAAACAATTAACAAAAATAATAATAAAAAATTATAATAAATTGTGCTCACATTGACAATATTAATAAGACAAGGTCATTTAGCCTAATTTATTATTATTATTATAATAATTGATCTATTATTTATTTATTTATTTTTGCTCAAAATACATCAATTATCTATTATTTGTTGTATTTGTTTTGTTTTTGCTTGTTATTAATTAACACTTTTTGCAGTTTAAGCGTCATCAGACCACAGACCATATTCATGATGGGTGGTTCCAATAATTGTTCACACCTTGTTTTCAGTCCATATTAATACATGTTATTGTCTGACATTCACCTCCAAAATAGTCTTTAAGGGGAGACCAGTCATTTACATTTTTTTTTTTTTATCCACCCTAAGATTCTGACTTTATTATCATGGAATGACAGACAGAAACCTTTGGTTCAATAATAGTGCAATCAAGCAATTATAATCATTAATCACAGTGTTGCTGTGGATTCGTTTTCATTAACTATGATCAAACATACATTTTTCATTCATTTGAAAAACAAACAGACTCAAAATATCTTCACTATACATGTTTGATAAACACCTTTAACAGGTCATCTTAACAAAAACTCTTGTTTTCATAGCAAGCATTTATCCACATTGATGTTCCTGTTACTCCTGCAGACAAACTATCTTGTTGAAGTTTTCCGAGAGGAAGACGACCGCTTCTTATTTACAATGTTATTATTATTATTATTATTATTATTATTGACAATGCTGCTGCAGTCGGCAGAGTCCAGACTAATGTTTGCTTCGAGCTAGTGTTGCATTTTAATCTGAAAGTGCTTCGGTGAAAAGAAAACTCCTTCCTACAGAGAGAGTTTTTTTGTAATTTTTTTTCACAAAGATTTCGCATTGAGAGGTGCAACAAGGTGTTTAGCTTCATATGTAATTGGTTCTGACTATCGCTACTGGCTCAACGGCACGTTGTCAGGGATGTTGAGTCATTCTGGCTGAAGATGGGTTAATTGCTCTAGAAATTGATTAATCATGATGACAGATTGATACGCGTTAGCGTGTTAATTTTGACCGCCCTGTTAAATACATAAAACCATGAAAACAGAAGGTTATTTTTCAGTCCTGCTCATCTTTCTTTTCTTCTTCTTCTTCCCTGCGTCTGCAGCACGACTGTTCACCGACTGGATGGAGAACCAGACTCTCAACGCTCATCTCATCTTCATCGAGGCCCTAAAGGTCACCCCTCAGACCGCCGTGCCCGCCTTCGTCTTCCTCCTCCTCCTCTACATCTTCATCGTGGCGTCCAACCTGGGCCTGGTGGCGCTGGTGACGGTGGAGCGGAGCCTCCACCAGCCCATGTACCTGCTGCTCTGTAACATGAGCGTCAACGACGTGTTCGGAGCCTCCGCCGTGATCCCCCGCCTGCTCACTTACATCTTCACGCCGGTGGTGGACCGCTCCATCCGGTACCTGGACTGCGTGGTCCAGGCCTTCTGCGCCCACTTCCACGCCGGCATCTCCCACGCCGTGCTCATGATCATGGCCTTCGACCGCTACGTGGCCATCTGCAACCCCCTGCGCTACGGCAGCATCATGTGCGGTCGGATGGTGGTGAAGCTGTCTGTGGCGGCGTGGCTGGCGGCCTTGACCCTGGTGGCCGTCCTGCTGGGTCTCACCATCCGCCTGTCGCGCTGCAGACGCGTCATCCTCAACCCGTTCTGCGACAACGCCTCGCTCTTCAAGCTCTCCTGCGAGAACCTTGTCATCAACCACATCTACGGGCTGGGCAGCGCCGTGGTCATCCTGGGCTCGTCGCTCGGCAGCGTCACCCTCACCTACCTGCGCGTCGCCGCCGTGTGTCTGAGCAGCAGGAACAAGGCCATCAACAGCCGCGCGCTGCAGACCTGCGCCACGCACCTCGCCGTCTACGTCATCATGCTGGTGGCATCGTTCACACCCATGATCATGCACCGGCGGCCAGAGTGGGCCGACAGCGGGAAGGTGGCGTCCGTCCTGTTCCACGTGGTCCCGCCGACCCTGAACCCCATAATTTATGGGCTGCAGTGCAAAGAGCTGAGGCAGCGGATCCTGGGTGTGTTTCACAGGAAGGACATGATGGCGGCGAATCGTTTCCATTAGTGACCAAACGTGACCGGATCCAAACGCCTGATGCAAACATCTGCATCATACAGCCAGGCGATGGTATTGCTCCTGATGGGTCCGAGGCCCCGTTTCAAGTGAAAACATAAAACTTTCATTGTGTTTTGGGTGTTTGGTTACAGGACAACGGTGCTTTTCCGAAACACTGCTACAACGCATCCGCACCACAATTATAATAAATAGTTGTTCTGCACATGCTCAGTAGAGGGACGATAAGAACAAAGTTTGCCTCCAGAGTGTCGTGACTCCCAGTCCATGTTCTCCTGCGACCTTGTACTTTTATCATTTACAGTCACCGCAACAATAATCTCAAAGTACAAAAACCTCGAAACATTGTTATGTAAATGGAACCTAAATTCAATATAAGTTTCCTCTTTAAGGTCTTTTCACAGGCGAAGAAACTATGTTAAGCCTTAGCAGTTTGCTGTCTGTTTTAATAAAATGTTTGTTTTTGAATTAAATGGAATTATTTGCATTTCTTCTGAAAAACATCTGTAAGTCTCATTTTCAACTGACTGATTTTGACCAACGTTTATTAAATGTTGTACAGCAGAAGAAATAATGAATAAATAAATGTAGATATAGCATTGTACAAACGGCTGGTTTAAAAATTTCAGAGGCTCTGTCTTTGGAGGACCTAAACACAATTGCTGTGTTCTTGGAGATGAGATTATCATATTTAACTTGTTGTCTTATGTCTCTACTTGGGATGTTTTTGTCTCACCTCTCGGGGATCCTGTTATTTTGAGGCATTGAATCTGACATCCTGTACCATTGGTTAGCTTGTTAGCTACAGTAAGTAAACCGATTGCACCTTGAGCTTCTGGTAAATGACACACGAGTCAGATTCCAAAACAAAGACATTTAATGTTGGTTGCTGACACTGCTGATGTACTGAAGGTGTGCCGGTTTGTTCAGGACACGGTGTTGACGCCCTGCACGGCGAACGCGGCCGTGGGTGTGAGCCTGCTCAGTGTCCGTTGAAAGGACTCTTGTAGCTCTTTGTTCCTCAGACTGTAGATGAGCGGGTTGAGGAACGGCGTCAGAGCCGAGTACAGCACCGACACGATGATGCGAACCTGAAACACCCCAACGTGGACAGAGAATTAAAAGGAGACAAACCGAAGCAAAAGAGGAACTTTTGAATGCCTGCTAACCTCGAAGTTCATTATTGGCAGTCTCATAGATATGAGGTAGTGTGCTCCATTGGAGCCAGTGATTCAGGCACATGTTTGCCCCTAGTGGTGGTTGAAAGTCTTACAGCAGCAATGTAGGAAGGCAGACAGTGGATTTTTATTTATTACTAAAAACGCATTTGAAATGTGTTAATTATTTAAGTTATTACTTAATCAGGAGGCTACCAGTTTGTTCTGATATTCCCAAGTGGTCTAAGAGCATTTCTTCAGTGGGGTAAATAAAATAAACTTTCTAAATAATGTACCTTACAATCAGCTGTGACACATCTTTTGGGTTATCAGATAGGAACCTTCTTTAATCATTGCTTCATCCTGTTGGTCTCAGGATAGGAGGTTGGCAGTGACCTTTAGCAGCCCTGCACCAAACACCCAGTGTTCACTTTTACACACACTGTTTGTTTATTACAGCTGCAGAGATTTACAATGCTTTTCCTTGTGCTTGAAGCATCGAATACACACTGGACAAAGATACTTCGTGCAAGGAAGATAGTTATAGATAGAAAAGATATGGGCAAAATCAGTCAACAAACATTCTTGTGTAGCAGCGAACACATTCTATTGGCCATATTCACCTTCACAGTGACTTTCTCAAACAGATCTCTGATAACAACCCTCTGTTGGTTTCCAATTGACATTACTCTTTCTGAACCAACTCCGTTGGCTGGGGCATTGCCAGGCATTGATTTATGGATGTTTTCCAAAGGTTGTGGATTCCAAAGAAGAGTTGAAGGACATCAAAAAGTTCAGTCCCGTTCCCTTGCCTGGTGTTGAATTAACAATATCCATCAGCACTCTAGTCACTCGCCTTATAAAGTACCTCCACAAAAAGTGCTACTTCCAGACTTCAGTCCATATTGCAGAGACCCTGAAGTCACCGGGGTGTCTGGAGGAATTAGTTCCGTCAGATAGCATCCTAATCATATTGTGGTTGGAACTCCTAAAAGCTGAGAGGTCCACAGACCACAAACTATGGATACGAACACCTCATCCTGGTAAACCATTACAGATGCCATTATAATGTCTGAGGTTTTTCAAAGCCTACCACACCAGGCCAGCATAGGCTTGAGGAATTGTCACTGGTTGTATCATATCAGTCAGACTTTTCGCATCTGCCATAAACATGCTCCTGAAGTAGTCTGGTAAGATGTTCAAGCCAGAAACAATCAGGTCCTGAAGGTGCTGAAGGTGTAGCACTACCTGGATACAAGCTGGAGCTGGATCACCCTTAGCTGGGTTGCCTGGTTGAGTGTGTCTGAGTTTTGAAATTTCGACCAGATTCTACCTTTTTTTTTTTTTTAATTGCCAAATCTACTCCATATCAGATCGGTTTACTTGATCATTCCATCCAATTAATCAATTAACCAGTCGGGACTGTCAGCAAGCTGAGTCACGTCGTCACAATAGTGCAATTTATTTCTTTTCATCTTGTGTCCCTGTCCCATTTAACAGTCCAGCTCCAAGGGAGAGTTGGACCATACTACCTCATATCTATGACAGATCAGTGGTGCTGGTTAAAAAAAAGAATTGGTACCTCTGGTGGAAACTTTGCAACCCGGTAAGAGATGTATACGCAGGAGGCGGCGCTGTAAGAGATGGTCACCACGGTCAGGTGAGCAGCGCACGTCTTCAGTGCCTTTAACCGCTCACCGATGCCCATCTTGGAGATGGACAGGCCAATCAGGATGTAGGACATGAGGATGAGGACTCCCGTGGTGAGCAACGCCACCAGGGCAAAAGCTAGGGATACAATGCTGTCTATTAGGGTGTCGCCGCACACCAGCCTCCTCACGGACGAAGGATCACACCAGCCATGCTTCACCAGGTTTGGGCCGCAGTAGTACCTGAAGCTGCCCATGGTGGTGGCGGGAAGAGTGCACGTTATACCGAACCCCCAAGCGCAGACGACCAGGAGCAGACGCTTGGGCCGGGTCATGATCGATGTGTAGCGCAAAGGGTTGCAGATGGCCACGTAACGGTCGTACGCCATGACAGTGAGGATGGCCCGGCCGGTGACGGACAGCATGATGAAGATGAACATCTGGAGGAAGCAGCCCTGTACAGAGATGGACGACACGCCGGTCACAAGGCCGGAGAGCATGTTGGGGATGGTGGTAGTGGTGTAGGCCATGTCTACGAAGGACAGGTTGCCGAGGAAGAAGAACATCGGGGAGGTGAGCTTTGGGTCCGACAGCACCTGTATGAGCAAACATGGGAAAGAAAACATTGTGACCACAAGTTATTTTCAGAGAAAGAAGAAGCCGTGGACTCAGCTGCTTACCACAAAGATAATCATGCTGTTTCCCCCGAGGATGATGATGTAACCAAGCAACAGGACGACAAAGAGGAACATCTTTATCTCGCCAAGGCTGGAGAGACCCTCGATGATGAAGAATGTAACGCTGCTGAGCTCCACGGTGGCATTAGCAGAGATCCACCTGTGATTGGTCGACAGGTGCTGGTACACATCTGGAAGAAAGAGAGTCAGTGTAGGGAGTCACTCCATTGCAGCATGGGACACACAAACCCACAATGGGTCATAGGGAGGTTTTAATTTAGTCGGTTGATAATGGTCCATGTATATTCTCATTTGTTCATGTAGGAGGCATCGCAATGCAAATTAAATCACGTCAACTGAACTTGGTCATATGACTTGGAAGAAGTTTTTCCTCTTTATCCATGTGGCTTCATTAAGTTCATAATGTTCAGCTATAGTGAAGCAGGTGTCTCTCAGAAGGAGGAAAGAAGTATTTATACTGAAGTGGACATGTCTTACAATAAGCACACTACAAATAATGTGCTAAAATATATTGTGTATACATTTGTATGTATATAACTTGATTGAGTTTGAGTTTATTTATTTAAAATGGGGACAACACATATTTATGAACACATACATGTAAATATGATGTTTTTGTTCTTGTAATAATAAAGGTAATTTCTGGCATTTTCATTTTTTTTTAAATCACGGAATTCAATGTTTAAATATTTTTTTCTAGGCGTTCATGGACTCTGTGGTTTTGTTCCATGATTCTCAACACCATCAAAGCCAAATCCGTTGTCAGATGTTGCTGAAAAGAACGTCTTCAGTCTTCATGTTCAGCACATGACATGCATCAGAAAAAAAAGTCAAAAAAGCAGTGAGGCTAAGCAACAGGTGTGTCAGTGTATCAATGGGTTCTAAGTTGTTTTAACTTAAAATGTGTGAGAAAGTTAACAAAATTAAACTTTCTTTTTACCATTAACTCTATTTTTCCTCTGTAAAAGCACCGTCAGATGATTCCTGATGTAGGTGCTGTATGGAAGAGTATTATGGCCACTGAATGAACAAAAAATTGGAGGTTAAAAAAAAGAAAACCTCATGCACTTAAAAAATAAAAAGGTCAAGATTTTTTTTTTTTTTGGGGGGGGGTCTGATTTCTGACTTAATTCATTTTGACCTAATACTCTTCCAGAGTGCTGTATAAATCAAACTAAAGTGACAATTCAGGTTTGATGTGGAAAATGTGACTTCTACTTAAAAGAGTGGTTTCCTAAAACTTGTCAACAAAAGGTAAAGTGATCCGTGGCTAAAACAGCTGAAATGTCTAAGAGAACTATAATGACGAAAACTGTCAAACATACAACTGTCAAACAACAAAATCAAATGCCAAGTTAATTTTAGGTTTCAAATTTTACAAATGTAAACAAACAATACAAACATCATGGAAACTTTATACTACATGTGTTTACAAGCTGTTGTCTCATGTTCTAGAAAGGTTAGACATGATTTTGTGACTCTTATTTGATGAAAAGCTCTTTTGGTCATAAAAGTGACAGACCCTTTTCACTAAATGTACGTAAAAGTAAAAGTGTAGTTTAAGAAGGGTAGATTTCATGACCTCGCTTCAAAATTGTTGGTTTATACAAATACAGAAACTCTAATTGACTCTGAGCCTCAACTCCACATCAACAGTCAGTCATACAGGGAAGAAAAAACAACAACAATTCACTTCTTGCCAGAATTAGGATACTTCCTTCACTGAGCGTTTGCTCACAGTCTCTGCTGGATGACCTGTCTGTCCATTAACAACACAGTAAAACTCTGTTTCAGCAGAGGATGAAAAGCCTACAGTTCTCTCCGGGGTTCCCATGAGCCACAAGAGGCCCTTGTCTGTGAGCTAAAATCCAGAACTGAATTGGATCATGAACATTTATTTGAGCCAGGTATTGATATCAATCTGTATTAAATGTTATTAAGTTGCCCCTTGTACCTGTCTGTACGTGTTGATAAATGGAATACACTATATCTGTTAGCATATAAGAACTGAACTTCAACAAACTTTTTTTTTTTTTGGTTGAAATTCTGACAGTGTTTCTGTCATAAATGATGGAATAAAACTTTCTCTTCGATCATTTAATCAGTATATATCCCAAAAAAACACAAGTGGTATGAGACTTGTTTTAGGTGACTGAATGTGTAAATAAGAAAAAATAGTCACATACCTGCAGGACTTCCATCAAATGTCAGCAGCTCCATCCGTCCTCAGTGCAGAACGCGAGTAGAAAGCCAACGTCTTCCACCTCTGCAACGTTCCTGAAAGCACTGAGTCAGATTCACTTTATCTTTTACTCTAGCTCCAGTTTTTTTTTTTTTTTTTTGCTTGTTTTTAATCAGACCACAGTATATTTTTAATTAGCAGTGGCATCACCACACTAAAAACATAAATTAGAGGAGGAAAAATCCTCCCCAGAGACTTGTTTTTAGCTTCCTTTGTGGCTTCAGACACAGAAACACAATTATCTCTGTTTACAAAGAAGCTCGCAATGTCTCATTAATGACTCATTATCAAAGTTTTCTCTTTAATGACTTGTTTATTAGCATTAACTGATGCTAACATGCTCATTGCTCACTCGGTCTGCAGGGACTTAACCTGCAGAGACATAAACCATTGTCATTAAAATTTGTTTTAAATGTGCAATCTATTGGGTTGTTTTTTTTTGACTCAATAAAAACACAACAAAAAACAAACCAGAAAACAAAATACTAAATAAAAAAGTTTCCTATTTAACTGAGCTGAAAGTATCTGAATGGCCTCCTCACACATTCAGCCAATCAGAAACGTCCTCTGACAGCCAAGTAAGAGATGATTGAGATTTCCTCAACTTGGCAGGAAACACAATGACTGTTGGTTTGGGGACTGAGTGGTGCCAATGGCCTGTAGCCTGGTCCCATCTCCACTGGGGATCAGCAGAGACTTTCTCAATGGGGGGTCTGTACAGGGACTTCCAGCTGCCTCTGGCAAATGACCCTGCTGCCAACCTCCCAGACAACCCAGATTGCTGAACGCCAGCCAGCAATGATCGGTTCAGGACCTCCACAGTCATCTTGTTCCAGCTCTTCTTCTTCACTTTGGAGAAATCAGGTAGTTGTGGTCTTTTGAAAAGAAAGAACAATTCTGTTCTCCAACTGCAGCCTTGACGGACATTGAAGAACCTCCGTTTGTGTCTGGTTGGTCTCTTTAGGATTCCTTTTCCCAGAGTCTTCCGAAAGTGAAACAGATGGTTCCCGTCACCTCCTTCGGCAGCTTGTCAATCAGACACAATGATTTGAGGCTCTTGTCGTGGCTCGATCTGACCACCGTCCACTGTGTCGTCATCCTCTGTTCACTCAGCTTTGTCGGAGCGGCTGATGTTAAGGCCCTCTCTATGGTGACAGAGCGGTCTGGATGAAGCGGTTGTGGAAGAGTGGCTCAGTTGTTTCTTGTATGTGAAGTTGTTGATTTAGCGAAGCAGCGTGACGTTGTTTCAGTTGAAGCCTGCTCTTTATGGTAGAAGTACATTGTGCACTCTGAAAACGGATGCTTGCAGCCGACCATGAAGCCCAGTCAGTCCTTGACCTCCTTCAGACAGAGGGAGATACAATACAGAGGCCATCCCAGAAACTCTTCTTTGTAGTTCCCTTATCAGATCTGCAGGAGGTTCCAGCACAGAGAACCACTGCCAGAGCATGGAGGCAATCAGGTTAAAGGTATACAGGAGGATTTTCAGGAATTTTAGGAAAGAACCACCCTCTCCACCGTTTGAAAAAAGTGCGCATGCGCAACGCTGTACCTGCTCCCGAGACGGAATGCCTACTAAAACGCGTGCGAGAGACGTGCACGAGCCCAGTTCTCCTCGTGCACGCTCTGTTTACAAGTCACAAGTCGGCATCGCTCACATAAGCTCACTTTACAAGAAGATTTGCACCAGAGGGGGTGAAACTGTGTAAAAATGTCCGAGAATAATGCGTCGGGTCGGCCACCGGCATGATGAGAACCGTGTGGAGTGAGCTGCGTGCAGGGACGAGCACGTACGACGGGCTTACGTCATATATCACCAGAATGATTGACAATTGGGAGGACCAGTTATTTTGATGATCCACCCGGAAGAAGAAAATCCTCTACTATACCTTTAACAACCAAGGCCAGTTTTACTGACGAGGCCCTTCCAAACAAGATGATTTGACTTGAGAACCTGGGTGTAGTATCATGTCATCAGATCATGATATGAACAGTACCTGCTACAGGAAGACTTCCATGACGCATTGTATGTGTGTCGGTAGTAAAATAATTACATTTCCAGCCAGCGGTCCGAGTAAAAAAAGGTGCTTGCAGCTTTATTCATTACAAAACTCTTAAATCAATAAAATTCAGTGAATAACATGTTTTAGAGTTCGATGAAATAGCAGCGTCCAGCTTCCATCAGAGGTTAGCAATGCTTTCCTCTGCTAGCCCCAGCAGAGGAAAGGAGCTGCGATGCGTTTAGAGGACATAGGAGATTTGAGCTCCACCAAATAGAACCAGTCATCTTCTGGATAAAGTTGCTAAAGTCACTCATTGATTCCAGAATCACTTTTAATTATAAAAAAAAAAAAAAAAAACAAAGAAAAATCGTTTTTGGCAGGGTTAGCAGTGCTATCTCTGCTGCCCCTGTCTGCACACCACTGGTTATTGTGTGTTTTGTTGATGTATACCCTGTCCAGTCTGACTGCACTGACCCTTCATCTTACATGTTCTATCTGCCTGTTGCATGAACAGTCCTCAAGGTGTCCATCAGGTTGTTTTCTGTTACAATACTCTGCTTTATTATCTGCTGAGCTTTGTGTCCCCTGTAGGAGGAAGACATTGATCTTGCTAAATCATCAAAGCTCGCTTCTCTATGTCTCTCCCTCCATTCATGTTTAAAGAAGCAACTCTAAGGGCCTCCAGAGGAAGACAGAATGAAGAAAAAGAGGACAGTAAGCCACATCCAAGAAGAGCAGATCATTGTCAGTGCAACACTTTTTTAAATTCTTGTGCACATGGACATGTTTTTCCTCTCTTGTCTTTTCTCAGTTTAGTCAGTATGGACTCTTCTCTGTTCATCAAAACTGTCCCATTTATTTATTTTAAGACTGACGGTATCAATTTGTCCACATCTAACGCAAAAGTGTTTCACATCCACAGATTGTCTCCCATAAGTCTCGTATAGAAAGTGATTTATTTCTTGTAGGGTGAATGTGTTTGGTTCATTCTGTGAAAGAATTAGCCAAAGACTAAATATGTCATGAAAAAAAAAAAAGACTAAAAAAGTTATCTCCTGCTATGTTGTCATCCCCTGTTACAAGTTGTCAGTTTCAACAAAGGGTGTGCGTGTTGTGCCTGTTTATGTGTATTTAGGAAATTGATCAAATATATCTTGAAAAAAAACAATTTCTTGGGGGGGGGGACTATAGAAAGTAGTAGTTTTGCTTGTCACAACACAAAGTAATTCCAAAAACACTGGACTTCATCTCAGAGGAGATTTCTGCCGTCTCCACACAAAACAACAGGTTTATAATAAAAGAAAAGACATTTTTTTCAGAAAAATTAGGATAACAAAAAGATTGTCTGCAAAACTACCTAAGAAAAGTTTACAGTTCAACTAAATATAGCAGGTTTATAAATAAGTAAACTAACCCAATGAGGGTATGTATAAAAGTTCACTATAACAATGAAAATAACCCAGAGGGCAGATGTTAAATATTGGAGGTGTCGTCTAATAAACAAACTGTTTCATCACAGACTCTGTGTGTCTCTGTTGGTTGGTTTTCTTGATTGTGTGCTGGTGTTTTGCCTCCCTGAAGCCACGGACACATTAATATGGTCTTCAGGACTTCTCTGTGACCACCCAACCACAGACCATAAACCTGAAATCTGAAACATGATGATAAATGTCCTACTCATAAGAGGACTATTGGTGGCTTCTTTTCTTAAATATAAACATGAACACTAAGAGGTTAAGACTATATTAAGCATAACAGTAGACATCACAGTGATTTTGAACTCTTCATTTCTGTGTTTGGAGCAGCGGTAGGATTTATTTGACGCGGAACAATCTGGACAGAGATCTGCACATCTCTTTGGACTGCACACCGTAGATTATGGGGTTCAGGCTGCCGGGGATGATGTGGAACAGGATGGCTGACAGCTTCCTGTAATCTGAGTACTGAGGGAAGCGGTGCAGAAGAATGACGGTGAAGCCGCTGAGCAGCATGATGAGGTAGACCAGTAGGTGTGTGCTACAGGTCTTCAGGGCCTTACTGTTCAGGGACTTGCTGTTGCTGGTCAGACAGACCACGGTGATCTTGGTGTACGTTAAGACGATTGTGCCGATGGAGCTGGTGAGCAACACCACGGTGAAGGTGAGACCGTACATGTTGTTAATGAACACACTCTCGCAGGACAGCTTAAACAGCGAGGCGTTATCACAGTACGGGTTCATGATCACCCTTCTGCACCTGCTGAGCCGTACAGTCAGTCCCAGCAGGATCCCCACCAGGACGAGGGCCACGCCCCAGGCCCACGCCGTCAGCTTCAGCACCATCCGGTTGCTCATGATGGACGGATAACGCAGGGGGTTGCAGATGGCCACATAGCGGTCGAAGGCCATGATCATGAGCACCGTGTGGGTGGTGGTGCCGAACATGTGTGTGGTGAAAGCCTGAACCACGCACTCGTAGTAGCTGATGAGGCGCTCGGAGGGAGGCAGCAGCATGTCCATCAGCAGGCGAGGCACCATGATGGAGTTCCCCAGGATGTCGTTGAAGGGCAGGTTGCAGAAGAGGAGGTACATGGGCTGGTGGAGGTTCCTATCAATGAAAACCAGAGCGGCAATGCCCACGTTTGTCACCATGATGAAGAGGTAGGAGAAGAGGAAGAAGAAGAAGACAGGGTATAAAGTGCCTCTGGGTAAATTTAAGCCCTCCACTTGAAGCATGAAGCTGTTGTAGGAGTTGTTGTCCATCAACCTGTAACAAGAAAACCATCCAGAAAAATGTGAAATGTGATTTTGGAAATGTTGACTTATTAAACACACACACACACACACACACACACACACACACACACACACACACACACACACACACACACACACACACACACACACACACACACACACACACACACACACACACACTGACCTGCTGATGTCAGTCAGTCTGTGGCTCACACCCAGCAGGGAGGTCGTGAGCCTCGGCTGTTCTTTTATATCTTGACAGCTGAACTCTGAGGGGACTCGGCCATGGAAACTCACAAAACTCTGCTGCAACATTTCCACTTCGAGGGAAGAGATGACGATGAAAACAAAACAAACAACCTGAACATTAAAATACCACAATAAAAATATCACATCTCTTTTTAACATTTATTTTCTAGATTTTGATCTCTCTGTTACAGAAAACCTTTCAATAAGAAAACATTTCATACCCTACTCACAAAAGGTTCTGGGTATTCGTCTTTCAGCTGAACTTTATTGGAAAAGCACAAAGGTGATATTAAATTCACATTATATCATGAAATGGCCATTTAGGTATATTAGATTAGATTAGATCAGACTTTATTTATCCCACATGGGAGAATTCGGTCAACACAGAAGCAGTTTCACATTGTACAAAATAGTTGAAGACAATATAGTTACACACAAAGAAACACACTATGTGTATGTAAATTGATAATAATATATATATATATATATATATATATATATATATATAAGCATAGAAATATAAGCAATTAAGATCTGGAGGAAAATACATATAGTAGCAGCAGCAGTAATATGTACAATATTAACTTTTTGGGCTGTGCGGAACGGGACGGGTTTCCCTGTGGTCCTACCCAAAAAGTTTTGGACGGTACGGAAAAGAACTCCACCACCGGCTGCAGTTTTCCATCACCCCTCCATTGAGGTATCTCGTTCCCAGGAACAGGTCTGTGAGGAGGAGCGGTGACGCCGCCGTCTGCTGATTGGTAGTGATGATCATCACTCTCGACTTGCCCGCAATATTGAATTATTTCATCGGCAGTAACCCTCCAAAGTTGTTTACATACAGGACTTTGTGCTCACTGGTTGTTTTGTTTAATGGGTTTATTAAAACTTCGGCGTGCAACACAACATTGCGGTCTTTCAGGGAGGTGCAGGCGCTCCTCTCAGTAACAGGAGGAGGAGATTCAGCAAGAGCTGTACTCTTGCTGTTCATAATGAAAGTTTAACCTGAGTCACAGAGAACAACTCAGACATTCTTGGCTGGACACATCCCCGCATCATTCACAACCCTGACTACATTTTATCTGTACTTTCTGCAGGAGGACCGCACGGCAGAGTTGGTTCTGGGTGCGCCTTCCGTACTGTACCCTCCCACTCCGCCCCGGTCTGACACGTACTGCGCGATGAAACCGTGGCTTTTTGTCCAGATGGGACAGTGTCTGGGTGCGGACCCGGACCGCGGTCCACCATTTGGTGAGGCCTGCTCTACACAATCCCAGCTCAATCGGCGAACTGCAGGAGGTCCATAGTGGGGTTCACCAGAGGTCTGAGATGTTTCAGGATAATTCTCTCTTCATCAAGTTAGAGGTCAAGGCCACAGGTCTGAAGTGGTTCACTTCCTTAGGGTGTGACGTCTTAAGTTGCAACGCACAGGAGGTCTTCCAAAGAATCGGCACTCTCTCCAGTCTGAGGCTCAGGTTGAAGATGTACAGAAACACCTCACAGAGTTGGCCTGCAGAATTCCTGAGCAGCCTGGAGCTGATGCCATCTGGACCTGTGGTCTTCCTCCCCCTGACTCTCCTCAACTCCCTTGTCTCCTGCCCAAATGAGATGGTGAGCTGGGAGGTGGAGGGAGGGGCTCTTGCTGAGGACAGTGGTGGGGAGCTCTGGACCCTTGGCTGGATGTGGAGTGGAGGGCTGAGAGGTGAGAGGAGGGGTCATTTGATGTTCTTGGGGGGGGGGTTGGTTGTGTTGCCGGGTATTGGAAGGAATGGGCGGGGGTGGGATAAGAATCAAATCTATTAAAAAATAGCTTTAATTAATTTCCCCACGGTTGCTCCTCAGAAGCAAGCAATGATGATTTCCTGATTTAAAACAATTTATTAAAACAGCATCCAGCAACAGGTTAGAGTAAACCACAACAAAGTATGTCAGGGTCTCAGTAACTTGTCTTGTGCCTCCGAGCATCACGTTTCAACGAAGAACATCCAGGTGCTGGTTCAGTGCTTACTCGGTTAAAATTTCGTACCTCCTAAGAAGCACTTGTTGGGTAAACTGCATCCGTAGCCATTTACCCAACAACACTCACGCCATATGGAAGCCCAGACACCACAAGGGATGAGCTCATCAAATCCCTACAAGTGCTGTTAAACTGCTGCTTTAGTTTATTGTCTATGTTGAAATAGTCAAAAATGTACCTACATGCTCAATTTTTTTTTTCATTGGTCACGATAACTCCAGCCCCAGCCCCTGACATATTTTCCGCTTCACAATGGCCCCACAAAGACTCGGTGCTTGCTAAACCCTAGTTTTGAGAACCTTAAGTGGTGGAAACACAATGAACTAAGTCGGGCTCTGGCTCCAAACTACCACTGGAACCAGCTTGATGGAAAAGGGATAAATTGCAAATCGACAACATCATCTTATAACCAGTTTTCCACCAAGGTGGTTGCAGTGCTATAGTTCAGAGCCAGATCCTGCATGCATTTTCTTGGACATGATGGACTCCTCCATCGTTGCCATGTGTGCTTCCGTATGGCACAAGCATTGTCGGGTAAACCACACTGATGTTTCATGGCGACGCAATGGCGTGGTTCTAACTGAACTACTTGCCAATGAAGCAACCGCTTCTTTGGAGGTGTGTGATTGGAACCAACTAAGAACTGGCACCAGCACTGAATTAGCACCTAGTTCTTCTTGGTACAATTCTCCAAAGCAGTTCTCTGCCTGTCTGCCCATCTTACCAATCTTGATCAACCTGATCTGGCTGTTGCCAAGTGTTAGCTAAATTGCATATTAGACATATACTCTGCACACTCACTCAGTGCAAATATTTATTTCCACACCTCATTGTACATTTGAGCATGTTTAATTTACCCTCATTGCATCTGTTCCTGCCATGGGTGTCGTTTGCATTTGTTTTTTGTAGCACCGGAGCCAGTCCAAAAAGGCTTGAATGGCTTTGAAAAGAATTTCCTGATCTCTTTGGACTGCACACCGTAGATTATGGGGTTCAGGCTGCCGGGGATGATGTGGAACAGGATGGTGCAGAGTTTCCTGTAATCTGAGTACTGAGGGAAACGGTGTAGCGTAATGATTGACATTCCATTAAACACAATGATGAGGTAGACCAGTAGGTGTGTGCTGCAGGTCTTCAGGGCCTTACTGTTCAGGGACTTGCTGTTGCTGGTCAGACAGACCACGGTGATCTTGGTGTACGTTAAGACGATTGTGCCGATGGAGCTGGTGAGCAACACCACGGTGAAGGTGATACCGTACACATTGTTAATGAACACACTCTCGCAGGACAGCTTAAACAGCGAGGCGTTATCACAGTACGGGTTCATGATCACCCTTCTACACCTGCTGAGCCGTACAGTCAGTCCCAGCAGGATCCCCACCAGGACGAGGGCCACGCCCCAGGCCCACGCCGTCAGCTTCAGCACCATCCGGTTGCTCATGATGGACGGATAACGCAGGGGGTTGCAGATGGCCACATAGCGGTCGAAGGCCATGATCATGAGCACCGTGTGGGTGGTGGTGCCGAACATGTGTGTGGTGAAAGCCTGAACCACGCACTCGTAGTAGCTGATGAGGCGCTCGGAGGGAGGCAGCAGCATGTTCATCAGCACGCGAGGCACCATGATGGAGTTCCCCAGGATGTCGTTGAAGGGCAGGTTGCAGAAGAGGAGGTACATGGGCTGGTGGAGGTTCCTATCAATGAAAACCAGAGCGGCAATGCCCACGTTTGTCACCATGATGAAGAGGTAGGAGAAGAGGAAGAAGAGGAACAAAGGGATGGTGTATTCCTTGGAGACATTTAGGCCCTCCAGCTGGAGCGTAAAGCCGTTGAATGTGTTATTTTCCATCAATCTGAAACATGAAATAGAAGAAGGTACAGTCAGTTTCAGCTTTCTGAGAGCCTAAGGGTTCTTGAGGGAAATGGAGGGAAGCAGTAAAGCTTTGACTGGATCCATCAAGAACACCAGATATCCTCAAATGACAACTTCAATCACAGATGCCGCAACAACAGATACAGGGACCACAAAGAACACAGCAAGCCGTTGGGACCTGGTGGCAGACAAGTAGGTTTGAGACAGTTGGCGTCCTGATCAAAATGTTGACCAGTGGTTACTGTGCTTCTGAGGCCCCATATATGCCCAATGGTTTTTTGCAATATTCATTTGCAAAGCAGTGGCAGAAACACTGAAATCAATGTAGTCGGCATTTAGTTCCACTGTGGGTGCTGTTGTTGGTTTTTGTAGAGAAACCACACACATATGGGTATACACAATATAAGCCACAAACATTAACAATGGGCACCCGGACATTCATATGGACAGATGACCACATCTGCATTGTTATCACTGTGACTGTCAACTATAAAACTACCAAGTCCCAGGAGAACATGGACTTGGAGTCATGACAGTAGGAGGCTGCCATGTTTGTCATTGTCCATCTACTGAGCACGTGCAGAACAACTAGTTACAACATCTGCAGTAGTAGCTTTTCATAAAAGTAGCATTTCCCCTGTTTCCATGGAGACAGAGTGAGAGCGTTTCCAAAACGTTCCACCTTGGGAGACGTTTTCAAAACGTTCTGCTTTCAGTGGTTCTGAGCACCATTGTTATATAAGTGGACACCCAAAATGCAACTGAATGTTTGTCGTGTAATCAGGGCCTGAGCTGCGGTCAATAAAGTCCCGTTTCCACTGCACAAAATGTGCCAGGATGGAATGGGACGGTTCGGTACGATTCGGGTTTTCGTGCGTTTCCACTACAAGAATTGTGGATGGTACCGAAATAACCGCTCCAAAGATTGACGATTTTTCATCACCCTTCCATTGGGGTACCCAGCACAACAGAACTGGTCCAATGTTGAGGAGCCGTCTGCTCATTGGTCAGTGATTTATGACACGCCCGCAATATTTTGATATGTCAGCTGTATGACTCCTCTGTTGTTAACATATTCAGCTTTGCAATGTTTGTTTTTTGTTTTTGTTTTTTTTTGGCCCGCAACTTTCACGTTGGTACAGGTTACACCGCTGGCCGCTGCTCCTTTGCACTGGCCGGCCCGTGTCACACACTGGACCGGGGCCGGCCGGCGGTCGCTCTCTCCGCAACAACACAGAAGTTGCGGCTGCAGCGCTGTGGCGGCAAAAAAACAACAACAAACAATTAAGTAATCGGTAAGTAATTGCAAGCAACAATAACAGAGGAGTCATAAGGTCCAGGTCTGCCGCCCCCCAGCTGAAATCACTGTCGCAAAGTCACATATCTGCAGAGCTCTCAACCCCGCCGACTTTTTAACTGCACATCAGATTTGGGTCTGGTGTGCTTTGCTGCACTGCTCCGTTTCATCCCGGCACATTTTGTGCAGTAGAAACCGGGCATAAGTGTAGTTAAATATTGTGCCTCTTGGTACATTTTGACCGGGTGGTAGTAGTCGGGGGAAAAAACTTTCAGGGATTAAGGTTTTTATTGACATTTTAAAATCCCCACGCTGGATCTAGTAATAGGTTAATAATATAGTGCTTAAACAAATAAGCTCTATCTTTTATTCAAGGAACATTTTGCTCTTCATCCTGTTCTAATTTTAACATCGAACTGTGTTTGATACATGAATGCCTTTTAAATTCAAGCTATTGCCTAAAGATATGGCATGATTTTCAACCTCCCATCAAATGACATGATCTGCTCTTCATTGAGGCCTTTTACTGTTTCATTCTCTCTCTCTCTCTCTCTCTCTCTCTCTCTCTCTCTCTCTCTCTCTCTCTCTCTCTCTCTCTCTCTCTCTCTCTCTCTCTCTCTCTCTCTCTCAAATTTTTTTTTTTGTCATTTTAAAAATGTTCATCCCTCAAAAGACATTAAAGCAAGGACATTGTATCGCTGTTGGAAACTACTTTTGCTGGAGGTCCTGCAGTCGTGACCCTCAGCTGTTTGATTCCTACCTGCAAACTTTCACCATTTACATTTTCGTTGCATTTTTTAGGAACAGAACATTATTTTGCCCCCCGAGGGCTGAAATCTCAACCTTTCTAAAGAGGTGCACAATGGTTAAAGTTAAATAAAGTCAGGGTTGTATTGGTCTGAATATAAGGTTGTTTGATTCATGAAAAAAACCTCTTGTATGAAATCAATAATACTTCCTTTTTATAACATTTCCTCTTATTGTTATGCTCTTTAACCCCCTGCTACTGTTGATATTGTGGTTATTGTCATACATCGTTTAATGTAAACTATGGCTGTGGATAAAACCTCACGGATTGATATTCATCATCATCACTGACTCTTTTATAAATTAATCAAAAGTCTTCAAAAAAGAAACATCAACGATTAACAAGAAACTACAACAATATACTGAAGATAGAATGAGATAACAACAGGAAATACTTTAAAGATTAAAAACAGCTTCATAAATAAGATTAGTTTCTTAAGAAGAGGAAAAAAAGATACAGGCAACCTCATTTCAGTTCAGTGGAAATCAAAGTAAATGTTCAAACCATTTCATAGTTTTAATCAAAAACAGAATATAAAAGGTAATGATAATGAAGTGGTGTGGGGAGAACCACCTGTTGCTGAACGTGGAGAAGACGAGGGAGATGGTGGTGGACTTCAGGAGGAACCAGCCCCTGCCCTCTCCAGTCAGCATCAGTGGGAAGGACGTGGACTTGGTGGACTCCTATAAGTACCTGGGTGTCACACTGGACAATAAACTGGACTGGTCCACCAACATACAGGCCATCTACAAGAAGGGCCTGAGCCGGCTTTACTTCCTGAGGAGGCTCAGGTCCTTTAATGTCTGCAACAAGATGCTGCAGATGTTCTATCAGTCTGTCGTCGCAAGCACCATCTTCTTTGCTGCGGTGTCCTGGGGTGTGGGCATCAAGGCAAAGGACGCCAACAGACTGAACAAACTGATCAGGAAGGCAGAGTCTGTTGTTGGCTCCAAGCTTGTCACCCTGGAGGAGGTGGTGGAGGACAGGATGCTGGCAAAACTGCTAGCAATCATGGACAATCCCTCCCACCTCCTCCACAAAACACTGGACAAGCTGAAGAGCAGCTTCAGCAAGAGACTGATTCAACCCCGCTGCTCGAAGGAACGCTACAGGAAGTCGTTCCTCCCCACGGCAATAAGACTTTTTAACACGTCTACCTCCGTCAGAGCCTCATTATAGTTACTCACGCTCATTTCTTAAGTTATGTCCTACCCAGATATTTTTATATTTGTATATTTGTATATTTTTATTCCCTACTTTTTACATTATATTCCATTGTATTTTATAAACCAGAATGCTGCAACAAAACAATTTCCCTTCAGTGATTAATAAAGTCATCTATCTATCTATAACAGCTTTAAAAAAAAAACGCATGTAAAAATTGTAATATTAACAGGTTAGACCCAGGGTATCAGAACAAGAGGCTCTGAACCAGCCCGCGAGACCAAGCAAATCATCAAAACTCCAAAGAAAACACGGATTTAAAAAAAAACCCCAAAAAACCTTAGGAGTAGTATGTTGTTTGCTGGGACATTTTACTGTATTTTGCCTCGTAAATATTGACTTTGTGTTCAGATTGTATCTATTTTCAGTAGTAATTGGCTTTGTGAAAATGCAGATATTTTCATCACGTATACTCTGCACCACAACAAAGAAAAAGTTCAAATATAAAGCATATTATGGTTCACTTTTTACCATTCCGGTCCACTCAAGATGAAAACGGCTCCTGAAGGAAAATATGTTTGACACTATACAGACTATTGTGAAGTGGAAAAATATGTATTATCAGCTTTGTCAAGGTCGCAGTAAAAAAAAAAAAAAGACTGGGTGTGGGATTGTTACACCAAGTAATAAAAAAATAAAATTGAAACACAGGAATTTTGATCACATCCTATTTGAATCATAGAGTTTTCAGAAAAATAAAATACCCCAAACTAGAAACCTGAAAAATGCAATTACATACATCAGCTGACATCCTTCACAGATTTGATAGATTTAGTATAGGTTGAGTTTCTTCAGCACAATCAGATATTTACAGACAAAACAGTTAAATGGAGTTTGTGGGTGACAGAACAGTAGTAGTTTGTGACTGCGACAGTGTGAAGCGTCTAACACCTACCTTCTCTCTCATGTGACCCCGTCCAGTCCTGCTGAGCCCTGAACTGACGCTCTGACACTTTATTGGACCCGTGAGTGACTCCGGGGACTCTCGTCTCAGTCACAATCTCATGTCACCTCCACAATGACTTGGAGCAGAAACCACCCCGGTGATAATATATCCACTTAGGTCTGTAAAGTTCATGTCTAAATCCACTGGATTCTGACTGAATCTTCACTGGAACCGGAATGAGTTCAGACTTTATTTGGACTGTATTTCTAACAAATCTCAAATGCACATCTGGAGCTGAAAAACACACAACGATGACAATATTTACACACACACACACACACACACACACACACACACACACACACACACACACACACACACACACACACACACACACACACACACACACACACACACACACACACGAAATCATTCCTTTATTTCTTCAGTGTTAAAGTCCTAGTGAAATGAAAAATTCGACCTCCAAAACACTCTGGCTGTCGCTTCTAGGGACATTTTTATGCTAACTGGTCCAAGGGTAAAATGTTAAAACACGGCAATCTGCAAGAAAATAGCCGATAAACAGGGTATTTTCACTGCTCGGCGGAGTGCTTCTGGCGGATCAGTGTTTTAACAACGAAGAGGCTGAATTTAACCATATTTCATCATCATCATCATTTCAAACCCAGTGATTGATGAAGAAGACACAGAAGGTCGTTCTGCCATCGGTGACCCCGTCTGGAACATGTTTGACGAAGCAGAAGACGCTTCGTCCTCCATTCGTCCTCGTCTCCTCGCCTCCTCGCCTCAGCAGCCGCCAGTTTTCACCATTGAGGCGTGTAGCCTCCTTTGTTTTTTACTCTGAAGCAAAGTGAACAAAATACGCCCATACTTTTTTTTTTTTTTATGTCGCAGGCTTTTTGTCTAATATGTTCACAAAAGCCCCGTTTCCACCGCACAAAAAGTACCGGCCTAGACCGGTCTAAACCGCTCCGGTTCGCGTCTCACGACATGTAATGCAGTCTAAACCGCTCCAGACCGCTCCAAAGGCGACCGCTTTTCCGCTCCCCTTCCGTTGGGGTACCAGGACCATGGAACGGGTCTGAGTTTGAGCTGCTGTCTGCTGATTGGTCAGTGATTTACTACACGCCCTCAATATTTTAATGTGCTGGCTGGATGAATCCTCTGCTGTCAGTGTGGTCAGCTGCGCACTGGTTGTTTTTATTTTCATTTTCTTTTCTTTGCTGCTCAACTTTAGTGTTAATTGTGAAAGAGTGACTTGAGGCAGGGGGAGACCGTGGGGAGGGACTTTGCATCGCGTTGGAGTTTTCTGTTTGCAGCATAGCGCTCGCCGTGTCGTGGATGCGCGTCCGGGACACCGGAGTCTGGAGCTCTCGTCTCCGGCGCTGACCGCGCTCCGGCAGCTCCGCTTTCCAGAGGCGGTCAGCGTTCTATTCAGCCACGGTCAGTGGCGCTTTATCGCGGGGACGGACCGCGGAAGCGATGAAAAGGAGCTCGGAGCTCGGCGCCTCCGTGTTCCAACGCTGAGCTGCCGGACCGCGATCAGCGCCGGAGTGGAGAACCTCCTGCGTTTGTGCAGAAAGCTCAGACTCCCGTGTCTGTGCCTCAACCAACCGGGGGGAACGCTCCGGCCACTTGCCCCGCACCCGAGCGCTCGAGTGCGGGGCACGTCGCCCCAAGCCGCCGGCAAGTGGCCGAGCGACTGGCTCTCTCACAACAAACATGGAAGTTGCGCTGCAGCTCTCCGCTGCAAAAAATGACTGCTGCAAAAAGTAACTTTTTTTTTTTTCCGCTGCAAAAAATAACAGTGCAAAGTGGAGAATTTAAACAACAACAGAGGATTCATAAGATCTACATCTGACGACGTTCTTTTCTGTTATGTCACATTTCTGTGGAGCTCATAAGCCCCGCCCACTTTTCACGCTCCTCTCTGCAGTGGGGACGCGACCCAAAATTTCGGTCGGGGTCTCTATTCCGTACTGCTCCGTACCGCTCCGCTCCGTCCCGGCACTTGTGTGCGGTGGGACCGGGGCTAAAGTGACCCCCTCCCCCGAGAAGAAGGCATATGGGCGGGATCTTCATTGTAGACTTGACCCTGGCCGGGCGTGTGGTTCAGTCGTAACCTCGCCTTTGGCTCTGACGCTTATGGGATGTCAATCAAAGTTAACCCTCTTTGATATACAAGAATTCGAAAGTGTACCTTACGAAAACCCGCCTGGTTTCTTTAATTATACCTAACCCAGCATTATCACAGGAGCAATATAGCTGTAGAAAGTTTAACATAATTGGAATCCAGGTTTTACAGTTGTTTAAAACATGTGTAAGAGCAATGTTTTCTAATGGAAAACTAGCCTTTTCTGCTGCCACTAGATAAAGGTATTGCAGCAATGGCGGCCCCCTGCATCGTAGTCACGAAACTGCGACCCACAACCATTGGGTTGAACCGGTTCTGGAGCTCTGGAGCGCTTGATGGTTTCACGGTTTACTATTTAAAAAGCTTGATGCCATCCCTCATAACAAATTGACAGAATTAAATTCCCCATTACTTGTCTTCTTTCAGCATCAGGGCATTGTGACAAGAGCTACATGGCATTAAGTCAATGTTAGTTTGTTTTGTTTTGTTTCCTTCCAGTAACACTTTCTCTGTTATAACACTACAGGTCATACTTGATAAAAATGTCACAGAACATGAAGATGAAGAGGACGATGAGGAAAACTTTTCTACAGGCCCTCAAGAGGTAAATGCATTCATGCTGTTATGGCTTGAAGTTGGAACCCCAAAGCAGAGCCAAGAGACTGATCAAACAGAATTAAAAAATTTATTTTTCCAAGCGGCAGGCAGGACAGGCAGTGGAGACAGGGGGTTGGCTGGCAGGCTGGCAACGACACTCCAGGAGAGGCACAAAAAACCTGAGCACAGGAACAAGTATTAACATGCAAAAAATGGCAGAGAACTAGACTAGAATCCGAAAAGGGCACGACCAAGTAGACAGAACAATCTGGCAGAGGTGTGGAGTGAGAACCAGGGTTTTGAAGACTGTAATTAGTGTGGAGTAGATTCAGGTGTGCCTCATTCTCCTGGAGGAGCCAGCCACGCCCCCTGTCACACACACCCTGCACAGAAACAGAAAAAGGGAGGGGGAACAGACAACAACAAAAACAGATCCCTAACACATGCACCATTTTTATTTTTGGTGAGAAAATTCCAACACTGACACTTTAATTGATATTCTCTAATGATATGCTCCAAACTCTAAATCATATGTATTTGGACCATAGATCGAAGAATACCCATCAGAATCTGCAAGGGACATGTTTGATGTCGACAGCAGTGAAGATGAAAATGTGGAGACTAAAGACCTGGATTGCAATGCAAAAGATAAAGCTCCTCAATATTCAATGGTAGGATTTGATATTTCCGAGTGTCTGCATAAATCAGATCCGCTGCATATTTCGGATCTTTTTTTGTTTCAAATTGTCAATATCTCCCCCTCTTTTCCCTCTGCATCGACAAGAATGGTAGAGGGCACTAATAAAACCAAGAAAGGAGCTGTGCACTTTTGTAATCATAAAGTGAAGTCAACATGTGTTCACAATAACACATGAGGGGCATGCTTTATCACATGTGTTCAATAAACTTATATTTCAGCAAAGTTAGGAGTCATACTATGCTTTGGGATTTGAAAATATGATGTATAAAAATCTTTTATTAGTATTTGTTTTAATCGAGTGGCTCTGTGGGATTGGTAATTTAAGAAAAACATTTTTTTACCAAACTTTATATATGTCAACTACTAACATTTTGGATGTACTCTCTTGTCTAGGTCAATGAAGATGGGGGAGATGCTGGTGACAAGCTCTTGTATCCTGGTGCTCCGGGAACTAAAGGAGAGACTTAACTGATGCTCCTGTCCTTTCTGTTGCGGCACAATTTGACTGGTGAAGCAGTGACTCATTTGCTTGAAATGCTCAACATTGCGTTTCCTGGTTTGATCCCATCCTCCAATTACCTGTTCCAAAAAGAATTTGGAAGCTCATCTACATATGAAGTACACTTTTATTGTGAACGCTGTTTGAAATACCTTGGCATCAGAGCTGACTGTCCCTGTGAATGTGATTCTTGTAACACACCATTTGATGCAGATGAACACCTGAAAAAAGGGATCTTTATTCTTGTTATAGGGTATAAGGATTTGGTCATCCTCCATGGCAGGAAAACATCCCAGCTTCACATGGGCTTGCCATTGGAAAACTATGTGAAAATCTAAGTAGCTGCTTCTGGTATTACAGGCGTATTTTGGTTAAAGGTGTTTTGTTTCACAGTCAGACTTATGAACAGCTGAAAAAAAGATTCAACAGTGCTGTATCTTTGAATGATGGTAAATTGTGTTTAATTAATGACTTGGTTGTCTTTAAAGAAAAGTGTGCACATGAAAACCCGGGATACTGTGCATGTATCAAACATTCTTGTGTGTTGGTAGAGAAGCTGAGTAAATAACAGACCATTGTGTAAAGATTCAAAGATTGATGTAGAGAGTACTTTCATTCACGAAGTTAAGAAGACTGGAAATGTGTCTGCCATTTGGCCTGATAAGATAGTAAAGAAATGTGTTGTTGTTGAGACTGATAAACTGTATGTTGTACCTCTGCCAAATCCATATGAACGGGATTGAAAGAGCTCATTGTCTTTAATAAATGTTCCCATTTTATGAGCATTAATAAACTACCTGATAAGTTATTTTTCTCCTTTTTCCATTGTTATAAAATAGGTGGCTTTATGTGCCATTTAAGGGTTGGAAGTTGTTTGAAATAAACAGAAAAAAGGTTATGACACTATGTAGACTATGAGAAACACCAGGTTCACTTAGGCTATAAACTTATAAGCCACATACATACTGACCTTTTGCCAAAAAAATCAAATATCGGATCGATATGATTTGGATAATCTTACAGTATAGTATAGTACAGAAACAATCCAGCAAATGTGAAAATATATTAAATGGGCTACAGTCAAAAATACAACTGCAAATAGTTTTATACCTTGTCATATTTCATTTTAATAAGATATACTCAAGAACAAGTATTATCTAAATGTAAACTTTAGTGTAAGTATACATATGAGTATAATAGTATAGCCTAATTTTTAATATACTTAAACTTTACTTGGTGAAATGTACTTCTGATAAGTACAAGTATAGTCTAAATGTAAGTAAACTTTAGTATAAGTATATACATATATAACATTGGTATAATTATGAGTATACTTAAAATGTACTTGGTGAAATATACTTCTGATAAGTATAGTCAAGTACAAGTATAGTCTAAATGTAAGTAAACTTTAGAATAAGTATATATATAAGTATAATTATTAGCATACTTAAAATGTACTTGGTAAAGTATACTTCTGATAAGTACATTGAAAGTAAACTTGAAGTATACTACCTTGATTTTTAGTATACTTGAAGTATACTTGAATGTACTTCTTTTTGGTAAGGGTTCCTGACTTTTGGCAGAACGAACTGGCTTCATGGATCATGTCGAAGCGCTTTTCCGACTGCGCGGAATCACCGAAGATGAGTCCAGGTATTACTTGATCATCTACTAGCCGCCTGAGGTAGCGGCTGCCGCTAGCCACGCGAGCCAGCGGCTCCCGGATATTGTGTTTCTCTCCTCCTTTTCTCCTCTCTCGGGTCTCTTCCAGGCTCAATCTTTCAGCAAGGCTCATAAAACGCCGACTATAACTTCAAGACACTGTAAAAACTTTGATATTTAAGAGAGAAATAACGCAAGCCAATATAAACACAACAGATGGAGATCTGCACAACTCGTGACGTCATGCTCACGGAGAAGGATTCCCCCGATTTCGTCGGCTGGAGATTCAAAATTCAAATAACTTTGTTATGCGACCACAGTGGTGGGGCAGAGTCGGAGAAACCTTAGAAGTAGTACCACAACTATCGTTTTTTGCAAAGTAGTGTGTTACATTTCACTAGGACTTTAAGTATTGTTAGCAAGTGTTAGCTAAATGCTAACAAGATGACCAGTAGCTAAATTGTGACACACTGAGTTAACCTGTCAACTCCAACACATGTTAAAGTTTCTTATTTGTCCAACATTTCATCTTCTTTGCAGAGGAAAACCTTTTGACTGTCATTACTGAGTACCTACATACAGGAAGTGACAAATAACCTAAATACAATATAGAAATTCATAGATCTTGATGAATTAAAGTGTTGAAAACAGTTCAAGGTTTAATTTTACAAATTCATATAAGATATGATTTGTTGGTTGATTTCACAAACAGATATATTTACATGCAAAATAAAATATGCTCTTGGTGGTATATTTTGAAAAGTGAAAACAAAAGTATGTGAGAAGGTTATAGCATTCTTGTTGTGGCTGGAGCATGTTGTGTTCTAGTTTTATTATGATGATGTGTTGTAGCTTTAAATTGTTATGTTGTAGCTTTATTTTATTGTGTTATAGCTTTATTATGTTTTGTCATAGATTTATTTTGACCACAAACACAGTGTCTGCAGCCTCAGAAGCTGCTTTTACATCATTCAGAGAGACTTTAACACACCCAGCCGTCAGTGTTTGTGGTGAACTCGTGTAGCGAAACGCTTCTTGACGCTGTTCCGTATGTCTTTAGTGACGATCCCATAAATGAAGGGGTTTACCAAAGGGGGGACAACGAAAATCAAGATGCCAAAGAACTTCTGGATGTTCCTGGAGACTGAGGGGAACCTGTAGAGCATGATGAGGATGAGTGAAGCAATCTCGTAGAGCAGGTAGACGACCAGGTGTGTGGCGCAGGTCTGGAAGGCCTTGCTGCGGACGCTTCTGTTGGACCGTTGCTGCTTCAGACAAGCAGTGAGGATTTTAATGTAGGAGAGAGCAATGACGAGAAAGACTCCCGTACTCAGACACCAGGTCATACACAAACCTGAAAGACCAAGAACATTTCAGGTCAGTCAACAGAGAGAGTCTACGGATTGTGTATTTTGAGGTTTAACTCATCACAGTTTTTAGGAAATTTGAGAAAACTTCTCCAGGGACGATTTCCCTCGTCGTCTTCACCATGTTACATCAAGGCTGATTTATTTATGGCGCACCATTCAGACACAAAGCAATTCAACGTGCTTTACAAAGAAATACATTAAAGTACGATCAAGAATCTTAATCTCAAGCGATTAATAGTATGAAATATTTCAAAACCTCTCAAACTGTCATCTTTTTTATGGTGTCAGTTTTACTTTGCACTTTGCTTTACTTTGGAGCTTCAATAAATGTATAGATCCCACAGTAAATGATGTGCATGCAGAAGTTATGAATGGAAACGTTTGTGTTTTTAACCCTTCGCAGTCAGTATGACTGAGCATCACAAAGGTGTGACAGTGATGATGCTCACAGACCTTTTGTTTTCAAACTATCAGTAAACGTTTGGTCTGCGGTCATTATTCTGGATCTGGAGGGCTCTGCTAATGTTCCCCTTCTTCCCTCTGCAGGTCATTTCATCATCACTGAGTTTGTAACAGACAGAGAAACAAATAGTTTGAAACTATTCATGTTCGCTCGACTGACAACGAGACGACAAGCAATGAGACATGAGGTTGTCAGGCCACGTTAAGATGAAGTGACATGTTGACGGACCGTAGAAGTTGTTGACAGACGTGGAGCGGCAGGACAGTCTGAGGATCGCCCGGTTGGTGCAGTACACGTGTTGGATGGTTCGACCGCACAGCGGGACGTTAATGTGGAAGGAGAACAAGACGAAGATGAGGAGCTCGGCGATGAACCAGGCCAGACCGCAGCAGCAGTGCAGCCGGGTCGGGGTCATGATGGAGTGATACCTGAGAGGCTCACACACCGCGATGTACCTGCACAGGGAGAGAAATAAAACCTCAGACGTTCTGTTCCACACTGTTGTTTGTGGCGAGCTGCGGTCTCTCCTCACCTGTCGTAGGCCATCACAGCCAGAATGGTTTGTATTGCTGCGCCGTACGAGTGTGCACTGAAGGCCTGGGCGATGGCTGGGATGTAGGCGATGGCTTTCTGTCCCATCAGGAAGTGCATCATGAGGCGAGGCAGCACCGCCGTGGACCCCAGCAGGTCACACACCACCAGGTTACAGACCATCACAAACATGGGTCTGTGCAGGTTCTTGTCCGTGACGATGACCCACATCACCACGCCGTTCCCCAGCAGCGTCACGGTGTAGGTGAGCAGGGCCAGGAAGAAGAACAAGGGGCCGTAACCTGGAGGGACGTAGAAGCCCTCCAGCTCAAAGACAATGGGCTGTTTGAGAGGAGTTCTCGCCGTCAGGTTTTCCATCTGACGGAGGTCTGTGAAGGAGAAGCACAGGAAAACTCTTCAAACAGGAAACTCTCCACGCAGAGGAAATCATTGACATGCTGAGAGAAAACACTGTGAATAACACCGTCATTAATAGTCTGGAACACTTGACAGAATCTTACCTGACGACAACGGCAAAGACAAACGATCTCACAACACATGAATGAAAGACATCAGATTGAAGAAACTCTGATCATATCAACCCATTAAAGTCTGTTCAGTCTGCCTCTCGGTCGAGGACTGCTGTGGCTCTGAGGAGCGTTCTCATTTTTATCTTTTCACTGACTCAACCACAGACATTTAAAACCGATTAGATTGGCCAGTGACATGATGGGTGGAGACGTAGGTGGTTCACAATCATCCTGCCACAGGAGATCCTTGTTTCATGGAGTCTTTTATTTTACACAAACCCATCCGCAGATATACTTATTCAACATTTATTATATATTATTCATTTTATATACTGCAAATTTACTACTCTGTGCAACCGGGCGATAAAGGATTTTTACCTCAATGATAATCATGTATTGTTTTTCTATACTGTCACCGAAATTGATTATCAATAACCTGAAACATCCTTAACTGTAAAACTATTTTACCAAGCAAATTGTTTGATAGAGTTTTTTTTTTCCAAAATGTTTGAGAGCTTCATTAGTTCAAATGGTTAAGGTAAACAGTCTGGGTTTAGTTCATAGAGTCTGAGTTCAGTTCCAAGAGTCTGGGTTTGATACATAGAGTCTGGGTCTGATTAATGAAGTCTGGGTCTGATTCATAGGGTCTAGGTTTGATTAATAGATTTTGGGTTTAATTCATAGACTCTGGGCTCGATGCATAGAGACCGGGTCTGAGTCATAGAGTCTGGGTCTGATTCATAGGGTCTGGGTTTGAATTATAGTCTGGGTTTGATTCATAGAGTCAGGGTTTCATTCATAGAGTCTGGGTCTGATTTATAGAGTCTAGCTTTGATTCATAGAGTCTGGGTCTGATTAATGGTGTCTGGGTTTGATTCATAGAGTCTGGGTCTGATTCATAGAGTCTCGCTTTGATTCATATAGTCTGGGTCTGATTCATAGAGTCTGGGTTTGATTCAATAGAGTCTGGGTTTGATTCATATAGTCTGGGTCTGATTCATAGGGTCTGGGTTTGAATTATAGTCTGGGTCTGATTCATAGAGTCTGGATTTGATTCATATAGTCTGGGTCTGATTCATAGAGTCTGGGTTTGATTCATAGAGTCTGGGTTTTTAATCATAGAGTCTGGGTTTGATTCATAGAGTCTGGGTTTGATTCATATAGTCTGGGTCTGATTCATAGGGTCTGGGTTTGAATTATAGTCTGGGTCTGATTCATAGAGTCTGGGTTTGATTAATAGAGTCTGGGTTTGATTCATAGAGTCTAGCTTTGATTCATAGAGTCTGGGTTTGATTCATAGAGTCTGAGTTTGATTCATAGAGTTTGGGTCTGATTCATAGAGTCTGGGTCTGATTCATAGGGTCTGGATTTGAATTATAGTCTGGGTCTGATTCATAGAGTCTGGGTTTGATTCATATAGTCTGGGTCTGATTCATAGAGTCTGGGTTTGATTCATAGAGTCTGGGTTTGATTCATAGAGTGTAGCTTTGATTCATAGAGTCTGGGTCTGATTCATAGAGTCTGGGTTTGATTCATAGAGTCTAGCTTTGATTCATAGAGTCTGGGTTTGATTCATAGAGTCTGGGTCTGATTCATAGAGTCTGGGTCTGATTCATAGAGTCTGGGTTTGATTCATAGAGTCTGGGTTTGATTAATAGAGTCTGGGTTTGATTCATATAGTCTGGGTCTGATCAAAAGCTTTTAAGTTGATTACTGACCTTATTCAGTGCCAAAACTAGGACACATATTGCATAATTTTCTCTCACAACTTCCGGTGGGTTGGACTCTTGAAGAGTTGTGTCATTGCTCACTTAGTAGCAGTTGCTCAAGATGGTGAACAGGATTGACACTCTATCTCTGAATTAGGAGTTTTTAAGTTTGCTTGTGTGGATCAGTGTGTCATGATCCTGCTCTCACTCAGCCCTCCCTTCCTGAGAGTTTTCACTCCTCCCCTCCTGTGTTCCCTTTAGCTCCGCCCCTGTGCACTCCTGCTTCCTCCTCCTGGTCACAGCTGTTTGTAATTGTCATTAGTGTTTGTATTTAGTTCCCCTCTCTTGTAGCTCTGGTTGCCAGTTCGTCTGCGTTGTCACACCATTCGTACCCGCCATTTTTTCCTCCTGTTGCCCCCATGATTTCCTCCTCTATCGCCTGTGCTGGTTTTGACCTTGGACTGCCTGACCTAGCTTCTGCCGTGTTTTTGATATTAAACACTTTTGAACTGAGCCTCTTGTGTGCCGTGCAATTGAGTTCCACTCACCCTGACACAGTGCGCCGTGGCTAACCAGCTAGCTGTGTGGCGCTCCATAGCGGGCCGGCTGGCTGTGTGTAGCGTTACATGCTCCGTGCAAAGCTGTCATAACAAGTGGATAACGAGGAGAAAGCAGCTGAAATAATATCGTTGTAAACGGAAAGTGTAACATTTAAAGCAACATAATCTGAAGTAGAAGATGAGTGAATGTAGAGTTGTCCACATCTCAGTGTAAACTCATAGTTGTAATACAGAATAACAGGTTTGGGTGGATTTCATATTGGTTTATTTCATATAATGACAATTGAACCTTCCACAATATTACAGCTGCAGGAACAGCTGGTTGCTCTGCTTCACCCTCTCGTAGCGGTTAGCATGGTGGCTAGCATGGTGACTAGCGCTAGCTGAGACTCTCATAAGACTCTCAAAAATGTGAATTGTCCGTCTCTGGAGGACAGCACACAGCCCACCTTTCCACTGTGTAGATACCGGTACACCTCAGTATACTTAAAGTTGATCATAGCTGCTCTGTCAGCAGACGAAGACGTCATCGTGAGATACCACAGTCCACATTCTCATGTCAAATTAAGGAAGGATGAGGCAATGAGATGCCTCCGATCATCTAGTCCAGCTAGTTTAGTTAATGTAGTTAGTAGTTAGCATAATTCACCTGGGACTGTACACCCACCCTTAACTTGTGCTCCAGTAGTTCAATTTACAGATCTGCATTTGTAGCAGTTTTTTCCATCTTCTGGAGCAGGTGGAGTCTATAGATCTGTTTTACAGATAACTGGGAAGACATAAGGAGGACATTCAATTATTACAGTTGGACATGAATTCCACAGAATGAACCTCTGGTGTTTACTGAACATCTGTCTCACTGTGTCAGTCCCTGCAGTGGATGTTGAGGGACCCTCCTGCTGCTGCCCAGCCAGGCCCTGTTAAAAATAATGTGTCAATACTTCAGTGTAGACAAAATATCACTCTTTATTCCAACACAATGTTTCAGAAATGTAAACAGGATGAGAACTATCATACCTCTATAGACCTTTGTGGATCCTCCTCTGTAAAGGCAGCAGACAGGGTTTCCTCGTACTCTTCATCCTAGATGAATATGTTTCAGTATATTTAAACTACCATTTTGCAAGATCTCTGGAGTGTTGCCTACTTACAAGGTATGTTGTGGCATGAGGGGGTCCAGCAGGCAGAGAGCACCATCACAATCTTTTGGGTGACAAAAAAAAAAGACATGATGGGGAAATAAAGATGAACAAAAATAGGCTTAAAGAGATATATAGGCCTCGGCATATTATATATTATGAAGGAAGTGGTATCTTGAGGGGTGAGCTCTGAAGAGGAGCTCCTCCAGGGATTCCCTCAGCCACTGGCCTTCCAACATTCTGGCTTAGGGCTCCTCTGCCTCTGTTAAAGGTGGAGGTGCTGGGCCACCACCCGTTTTACATCTGCCTTCTTTCTGTTGGCTGAGTAAAGTCTGCCTTAGTTTAGCCTTAGTTATTTGACAGCACATGATATGGGTGAGAAGACATTTATGTGTTTGAAAACAGCGATATGTTGGGAATAAAACACCTGCACAGTCAAATGGCAACTTGATATTTACTGTACAATGTCACACATGATCGACATTACGTTAAGAAATATATTGATTAACAATTAAATTGGCAGCGGTCTTACCCGATTGGACAATGTTTTTATATTTCATTTTCAGCTGCTGCCAAGAGGCTTCTCCCCCGCGGAATTGCACCTAAAAGAAATAAATTAATAAGCTACCATCAAGCAGTATTCCCTTGCAATAATATTGCGATGACAAAGACGTTTGAACTTACGCATTCACTTGAGCAGCAATCTTCTTCCACGCCGCCTCCCTCTCTTTAGCAGCCGCTGCGCTGTTGCATTTCTTTTTTTTAAATATGTTCATATTCGCCATATGATCGGATCAATACTTCCTGCTCCACTGGCGTAAAAAACTCCGCCCTCCGCGTCTCAGTTGTCATGGTGACTCGTTGAATCGGGGCTCCATTGATGCGGTCTTTTTAGAGTCGTGGTGCACGCGCTTGACTCCAGGTGAAACTACTCCGAGTTCATCAAACTGATCAAAATCCGGCGTCGTGAAACCAAAAACTCCGCGTTTTCTGTCTCAGTGTAACTCGACTCATATCTCGGTGTTAAGCTCATGGCTTGTTAAACCTGCTTCGGGAAACGGACCCCAGGTTGCCATGTTGGCTTGGCAGGAGCCACCAAACTGCTCAAACTGGAGGAAAGACTAGTAAAATATTAATTTCTCATCATTTTCTCTTTCCCTGGCTCTCCTGTGTGTGTGTGTGTGTGTGTGTGTGTGTGTGTGTGTGTGTGTGTGTGTGTGTGTGTGTGTGTGTGTGTGTGTGTGTGTGTGTGTGTGTGTGTGCGTGCGTGCGTGCGTGCGTGCGTGCGTGCGTGCGTGCGTGCATGCGTGTGTGTGTGTGTGTTACAGTATATCATTGCCACTTAGTTCATGTAATAAGTTTACAACTTTGTTTAGAAATATTCAAATTGTCACAGTGGTGGACCTGGGGTCCGTTTCACGAAGCAGGTTTAACAAGCCATGAGCTTAACACCGGGCTCTGAGTTGAGTTACACTGAGACAGAAAACGCGGAGTTTTCGGTTTCACGACACCGGATTTTGATCAGTTTGAAGAATCCGTCTCTACTTTTCATGCATTGACGGAGGACACACACACACGACCAGTTCCAAACGTAGAGTGACGTTTATTGAAGATGAAGATGGCTGGCGGGAAAAAAAACTGTGGCGATTCAAACATTCTGAAACGGAAGAGTATGAAGGTTTCCACAAGGATCTATTGTACAAAAAAACCCAAAAAACGTATTTCAATACTTCGGTGTACAATCTATGTGACTGAAGTAGAAGGTTCGCACCACATGTTCTAGTGACAATGCAAAACCCTTTGCTGTGTTGCGGGCGTCCGTTTACACGACAAATGATGCTCGGAGTTGTTGAACAGGCAACGTTTTGAAAACGGCTTTAAAGTGGAACTTTTTGAAAATGCCCCGACTCTGTCGCTGTGTAAACGGGGGAAACGCCTGTGCCTGCGTAGTTCATCTTAATCTTGAAGAGGAGTAGAGCTGGAAAAGCATTTTACTTCTCCTTACCTGTTTGTTGTTTGGAAAAACAAACATTGTTATTATTGATGATTGATATTATTATTGTTGTTGCTGTTTTGATTGGTTTTTTTAAATAATTATTAGTAATAATTTTTCTCATTGTTATAAGAACTAGAATTGTTGTTTCATTGTCTTTTTAATCATGTTAATGTCCAAAATAAAGATATACCATCAACATTGAATGTGGATTTCATGCAAATCACTAAGCATCAAGAGCACTCATGAAATTCACTGAATCCAGTTAACCCGTCAATATTCTACTTTTTTAACTGTATTAGTAGTGATGGTCATGGTAAATTAATAAAAAAAAGTGTAATAAATTCAACCTAATGTGGTGGTTTTGTGGGTATTATAGAGACATTGTTTAAAGTGAACGGTATATTTAATGCTTTTTATGGAAAAGGGGCAGATAAAATAACATTCTTCTTCTTTCTGCAACCATTGATTTACAGAATTATTTAAATAATCTGTACTGAAAAAAGAAAATAGTTGGATCAACTTAATTGTATAGTTTCAATTGGTAACATCGAAATGAATCAAATTCTTCCAACTTAAGTTAATGAATTTGATTAATTTTAAAGAACTTGATTCACTTCGATGTCACCAATTGAAAATATTCAACAAAGTTGGTCCTACTATTTTCTTTTTGGAGTGTTTATCTACTTTGAGCCTGGCTGAGAGAGGCTAATCTTGACTATGATTTGTAAAGAAGGTAAACATTTGTTTGATTGCTTGGGTAAAGAGATTGTTGCGTCAGAGTTTTAACTAAGGAGGTTTTCACCGACTCGCCCTCACGTTGTTTTAGGAGCAAAAAGAGATGAGGATCAGCTGCTCGAGGTCGGGTTTTTTTTTTGTTTTTTTTTAATACAAATTTATTTAGCATCATTTATACACTTTACAAGGTCGGACTTATTGAACCGTCTGGCAAGCGGCGTACGGCCCGCAGCAAACAAGCTGTAGTTTGTATTACAGAGACTCAGTGTTCGCTCAGACTCCGTCCTGTTTGATGCAAACAGAGGGCACCATTCACACTTCCACAAACAGATTCCTCTAACACAGCAAGAGAAGAGTTTATTTTAACTGGACCAAACCCGACTCATTTGATATCTGGTTGTTTGGAGACAAGAACCATCAGAATCCACCAGAGGAGGTGGACTCATTGTGACTGGGTTTGTTTTGCATTTTCTGTTCCCGAAACACATCAAACTCATGTGATAATGTACATTTGACCACAAACACAGTGTCTGCAACCTCAGAAGCTGCTTTTACATTATTCAGAGAGACTTTAACACACCCAGACGTCAGTGTTTGTGGTGAGCTCGTGTAGCGAAACGCTTCTTGACGCTGTTCCGTATGTCTTTAGTGACGATCCCATAAATGAAGGGGTTTGCCAAAGGGGTACAAGCAAAAATCAAGATGCCAAAGAACTTCTGTATGCTCCTGGAGACTGAGGGGAACCTGTAGAGCATGATGTTGATGACTATAGGGATCTGGTAGAGCAGGTAGACGACCAGGTGTGTGGCGCAGGTCTGGAAGGCCTTGATGCGGACGCTTCTGTCGGACCGTCCCTGTTTCAGACAAACACTCAGGATTTTAATGTAGGAGAGAGCAATGATGAGAAAGACTGCCGTGTTCAGACTCCAGCTCATGGCTAACCCTGAAAGACATAACAGAAGATGTTGATGCAGGCGAGGACAAAGTTCATTTGGTCTGGCTGAACCGCTGGAACTGACCGTAGATGTTGCTTATGGGGGTCGGAATGCATCCCAGGGTGAGGATGGCCCGATTGGTGCAGTACACATGTCGGATGGTTCGACCGCACAGCGGTACATTAACGTGGAAGGTGAATAAGATAAACACGAGGAGCACAGAAATGAACCAGGCCAGACCGCAGCAGCAGTGCAGCCGGGTCGGGGTCATGATGTCGTGATACCTGAGAGGCTCACACACCGCGATGTACCTGCACAGGGAGAGAAAGAGCGCCGTGAGCAACCAGCACCAGTCCCAGCGTGACAACGCCATGGAACAAAAACAACAACAAAAGACAAGTTGAGTGGCGAGCTGCGGTCTCTCCTCACCTGTCGTAGGCCATCACAGCCAGAATGGTTTGTATTGCTGCGCCGTACGAGTGTACACTGAAGGCCTGGGTGACGGCTGGGAGGTAGGCGATGGCCTTCTGTCCCATCAGGAAGTGCATCATGAGGCGAGGCAGCACCGCCGTGGACCCCAGCAGGTCACACACCACCAGGTTACAGACCATCACAAACATGGGTCTGTGCAGGTTCTTGTCCGTGACGATGACCCACATCACCACGCCGTTCCCCAGCAGCGTCACGGTGTAGGTGAGCAGGGCCAGGAAGAAGAACAAGGGGCCGTAACCTGGAGGGACGTAGAAGCCCTCCAGCTCAAAGACAATGGGCTGTTTGAGAGGAGTTCTCGCCGTCAGGTTTTCCATCTGACGGAGGTCTGTGAAGGAGAAGCACAGGAAAACTCTTCAAACAGGAAACTCTCCACGCAGAGGAAATCATTGACATGCTGAGAGAAAACACCGTGAATAACACCGTCATTAATAGTCTGGAACACTTGACAGAATCTTACCTGACGACAACGGCAAAGACAAACGATCTCACAACACATGAATGAAAGACATCAGATTGAAGAAACTCTGATCATATCAACCCATTAAAGTCTGTTCAGTCTGCCTCTCGGTCGAGGACTGCTGTGGCTCTGAGGAGCGTTCTCATTTTTATCTTTTCACTGTCCCTGAGTCCTTCCCACCATTAGACCTTTAGTCGAAGGACCAACCAGCCATTGTTGTTTTTTTCCTTCTACTGAGCATGTGCAGAAGACAGTTGCTACAGTCATGGTGCTCATGACCTGTCGCAGTGATCCTTTGTCGACACGGAGTCGGCGCATTTTCAAAAAGTTGTGGGGTTTTTTTCTCCAGTTTCCATGGGGATGGATTTGGACTATTTGCGAAACATTCCACCTTGGGAGCCATTTTTCAGTGGCTGCGCTCACCGTTCTTGTGTGAACAGATACACAAAAGGCTTTTACATTTGAACCATTTTAACTTGAAAACTTGAGGCCCTTATGTTCAGTGTCTAACTCGTCTTGGAGGAATTCCTCTGGACTTTAATTGTTTCACCCTTTTTCACAACTCGATGTTACAATGTCATTAAAACCAACATCTGAGCTGGCGTGCGCCTGCTGATGTTCCAAGCTGGAACATCGTATTTGTTGAGACTCTTCATTATGATTCAATTCAAGCCCATGTTAACGTCATTTACAGTACGTTTATAAACCACAGTACAACAATCTTGCCTTTTTTATGATAGAAACAAATACAAGCAGATGTTTCATTAATATATTTTACTAAATGAATGTGTTTTGGGGGCTGGTTTACTTGATATGAGTTTGTCTCAGTTTAGGGAAAACATAAGGTTTATCAGGTATATTTTCAAATAACACATCAATTCTTCTCTAAAAGCATTTTAGAATTGTACGTCAGAAAAACACTTAAACTTGACAGCAAGACAAACTGTGTGCATTTTTAAGCTCTTAGATTTTCAGCCATTAATAAATATGAGCCAATATAAACAATGAGAAACATAAACAAACCTGGACACGTTTACAAAATTTTGAACACGTTTCTGTTTGTGTTCAGTTAAAAATAACAAAAATTTCTCCTTTCAAACGGTGAATTAGAAGAGAAGTGACAGAGTTAATAATCAGAGACTCGCTGCTTGTTTTCTTCATCTCAACATCTGGTAGAAACAAGCAGAACAAACCAGAACTGACTTTAAGCCGTCTGACTGATCAGGGGTCCGTTTCACGAAGCAGGTTTAAGGATTACCCCAGGTTATTGAACACCGAGTTGAGGGAAATGCGGGATTTTCCGTTTCACAAAGGGAGGTAACTCAAACCAGAGGAAGCGGGGTAACTCAAGCCTGTTTCACGAAGCGGTGTAACGTCAACTCCCGGTCAGTTACCGGGGCAACAGACGCTCTAGAACTAACCTGGTCGGGAGCAGGTTTTTGTCAGTGAACACGGAGTTTTGCTCTGGCTCCGCCCCCTTTCAGACGGGCACGGGATTTCATTTCCTCATTCAGCGGGGGAGTTTTGGTGAAACAGTTCTGCAGTGTCTTATTCCCGAGGCAAATTAGACGTCAACTTTATTCCCTCAATATGGAATGTGCTATAGACATAATAGACCATTATGTACATCCACAGTTTAATCGCTCTGTACATTAGCAACATCACCAGCTGAGCCTTGCCCTGACGTCATAGCAGATATTGTAAGTTGTGCTGCGTTTCCTCGTAAATGGCAGAGCTGTCAGAGACACCATGTGCCATCATCACTTCGGGGTCTGATCACCACCACCACCACCTCTACCACCACCACCACCACCACCACCACCAAATAAAGACATGATGCACAATTAATTTGGTCTTTTTTATTCCTACAAATACAAGCGCTAGTTTAGTTAATGTAGTTAGTAGTTAGCATAATTCACCTGGGACTGTACACCAACCCTTAACTTGTGCTCCAGTTTTTTCCATCTTCTGGAGCAGGTGGAGTCTATAGATCTGTTTTACAGATAACTGGGAAGACATAAGGAGGACATTCAATTATTACAGTTGGATATGAATTCCACAGAATGAACCTCTGGTGTTTACTGAACATCTGTCTCACTGTGTCAGTCCCTGCAGTGGATGTTGAGGGACCCTCCTGCTGCTGCCCAGCCAGGCCCTGTTAAAAATAATGTGTCAATACTTCAGTGTAGACCAAATATCACTCTTTATTCCAACACAATGTTTCAGAAATGTAAACAGGATGAGAACTATCATACCTCTATAGGCCTTTGTGGATCCTCCTCTGTAAAGGCAGCAGACAGGGTTTCCTCGTACTCTTCATCCTAGATGAATGTTACTTTATATTTAAACTACCATTTTGCAAGATCTCTGGAGTGTTGCCTACTTACAAGGTCTGTTGTGGCATGAGGGGGTCCAGCAGGCAGAGAGCACCATCACAATCTGTTGGGTGACAAAAAAAAAAGACATGATGGGGAAATAAAGATGAACAAAAATAGGCTTAAAGAGATATATAGGCCTCGGCATATTATATATTATGAAGGAAGTGGTATCTTGAGGGGTGAGCTCTGAAGAGGAGCTCCTCCAGGGATTCCCTCAGCCACTGGCCTCCCAACATTCTGGCTTAGGGCTCCTCTGCCTCTATTAAAGGTGGAGGTGCTGGGCCACCACCCGTTTTACATCTGCCTTCTTTCTGTTGGCTGAGTAAAGTCTGCCTTAGTTTAGCCTTAATTATTTGACAGCACATGATATGGGTGAGAAGACATTTATGTGTTTGAAAACAGCGATATGTTGGGAATAAAACACCTGCAGAGTCCAATGGCCACTTGATATTTACTGTACAATGTCACACATGATCGAAATTACGTTAAGAAATGTATTGATTAACAATTAAATTAGCAGCGGTCTTACCCGATTGGACAATGTTTTTATATTTCATTTTCAGCTGCTGCCAAGAGGCTTCTCCCCCGCGGAATTGCACCTAAAAGAAATAAATTAATAAGCTACCATCAAGCAGTATTCCCTTGCAATAATATTGCGATGACAAAGACGTTTGAACTTACGCATTCACTTGAGCAGCAATCTTCTTCCACGCCGCCTCCCTCTCTTTAGCAGCCGCTGCGCTGTTGCATTTCTTTTTTTTTTCAAATATGTTCATATTCGCCATATGATGGATCAATACTTCCTGCTCCACTGGCGTAAAAAACTCCGCCCTCCGTGTCTCAGTTGTCATGGTGACTCGTTGAATCGGGGCTCCATTGATGCGGTCTTTTTAGAGTCGTAGTGCACGCGCTTGACTCCAGGTGAAACTACTCCGAGTTCATCAAACTGATCAAAATCCGGTGTTGTGGAACCGAAAACTCTGCGTTTTCTGTCTCAGTGTAACTCGACTCATAGCTCGGTGTTAAGCTCATGGCTTCTTAAACCTGCTTCGTGAAACGGACCCCAGGTTGCCATGTTGGCTTGGCAGGAGCCACCAAACTGCTCAAACTGGAGGAAAGACTAGTAAAATATTAATTTCTCGTCATTTTCTCTTTCCCTGGCTCTCCTGTGTGTGTGTGTGTGTGTGTGTGTGTGTGTGTGTGTGTGTGTGTGTGTGTGTGTGTGTGTGTGTGTGTGTGTTACAGTATATCATTGCCACTTAGTTCATGTAATAAATTTACAACTTTGTTTAGAAATATTCAAATTGTCACAGTGGTGGACCTGGGGTCCGTTTCACGAAGCAGGTTTAACAAGCCATGAGCTTAACACCGAGCTCTGAGTTGAGTTACACTGAGACAGAAAACGCGGAGTTTTCAGTTTCACGACACCGGATTTTGATCAGTTTGAAGAATCCGTCTCTACTTTTCATGCATTGACGGAGGACACACACACACGACCAGTTCCAAACGTAGAGTGACGTTGATTGAAGATGAAGATGGCTGGCGGGAAAAAAAACTGTGGCGATTCAAACATTCTGAAACGGAAGCGTATGAAGGTTTCCACAAGGATCTATTGTACAAAAAAACCCAAAAAACGTATTTCAATACTTCGGTGTACAATCTATGTGACTGAAGTACAAGGTCCGCACCACATGTTCTAGTGACAACGCAAAACCCTTTGCTGTGTTGTGGGCGTCCGTTTACACGACAAACGATGCTCGGAGTTGTTGAACAGGCAACGTTTTGAAAACGGCTTTAAAGTGGAACTTTTTGAAAATGCCCCGACTCTGTCGCTGTGTAAACGGGGGAAACGCCTGTGCCTGCGTAGTTCATCTTAATCTTGAAGAGGAGTAGAGCTGGAAAAGCATTTTACTTCTCCTTACCTGTTTGTTGTTTGGAAAAACAAACATTGTTATTATTGATGATTGATATTATTATTGTTGTTGCTGTTTTGATTGGTTTTTTTATATAATTATTAGTAATAATTTTTCTCATTGTTATAAGAACTAGAATTGTTGTTTCATTGTCTTTTTAATCATGTTAATGTCCAAAATAAAGATATACCATCAACATTGAATGTGGATTTCATGCAAATCACTAAGCATCAAGAGCACTCATGAAATTCACTGAATCCAGTTAACCCGTCAATATTCTACTTTTTTAACTGTATTAGTAGTGATGGTCATGGTAAATTAATTTTAAAAAAGTGTAATAAATTCAACCTAATGTGGTGGTTTTGTGGGTATTATAGAGACATTGTTTAAAGTGAACGGTATATTTAATGCTTTTTATGGAAAAGGGGCAGATAAAATAACATTCTTCTTCTTTCTGCAACCATTGATTTACAGAATTATTTAAATAATCTGTACTGAAAAAAGAAAATAGTTGGATCAACTTAATTGAATAGTTTCAATTGGTAACATCGAAATGAATCAAATTCTTCCAACTTAAGTTAATGAATTTGATTAATTTTAAAGAACTTGATTCACGTCGATGTCACCAATTGAAAATATTCAACAAAATTGACCCAACTATTTTCTTTTTGGAGTGTTTATCTACTTTGAGCCTGGCTGAGAGAGGCTAATCTTGGCTATGATTTGTAAAGAAGGTAAACATTTGTTTGATTGCTTGGGTAAAGAGATTGTTGCGTCAGAGTTTTAACTTAGGAGGTTTTCACCGACTCGCCCTCACGTTGTTTTAGGAGCAAAAAGAGATGAGGATCAGCTGCTCGAGGTCGGGTTTTTTTTTTTATTTTTTTAATACAAATTCATTTAGCATCATTTATACACTTTACAAGGTCGGACTTATTGAACCGTCTGGCAAGCGGCGTACGGCCCGCAGCAAACAAGCTGTAGTTTGTATTACAGAGACTCGGTGTTCGCTCAGACTCCGTCCTGTTTGATGCAAACAGAGGGCACCATTCACACTTCCACAAACAGATTCCTCTAACACAGCAAGAGAAGAGTTTATTTTAACTGGACCAAACCCGACTCATTTGATATCTGGTTGTTTGGAGACAAGAACCATCAGAATCCACCAGAGGAGGTGGACTCATTGTGACTGGGTGTGTTTTGCATTTTCTGTTCCCGAAACACATCAAACTCATGTGATAATGTACATTTGACCACAAACACAGTGTCTGCAGCCTCAGAAGCTGCTTTTACATTATTCAGAGAGACTTTAACACACCCAGCCGTCAGTGTTTGTGGTGAGCTCGTGTAGCGAAACGCTTCTTGACGCTGTTCCGTATGTCTTTACTGACGATCCCATAAATGAAGGGGTTTACCAAAGGGGTACAAACAAAAATCAAGATGCCAAAGAACTTCTGTATGCTCCTGGAGACTGAGGGGAACCTGTAGAGCATGATGTTGATGACTATAGGGACCTGGTAGAACAGGTAGACGACCAGGTGTGTGGCGCAGGTCTGGAAGGCCTTTCTGCGGATGCTTCTGTCGGACCGTCCCTGTTTCAGACAAACACTCAGGATTTTAATGTAGGAGAGAGCAATGATGAGAAAGACTGCCGTGTTCAGACTCCAGCTCATGGCTAACCCTGAAAGACATAACAGAAGATGTTGATGCAGGCGAGGACAAAGTTCATTTGGTCTGGCTGAACCGCTGGAACTGACCGTAGATGTTGCTTATGGGGGTCGGAATGCATCCCAGTCTGAGGATGGCCCGATTGGTGCAGTACACGTGTTGGATGGTTCGACCGCACAGCGGGACATTAATGTGGAAGGTGAATAAGATAAACACGAGGAGCACAGAAATGAACCAGGCCAGACCGCAGCAGCAGTGCAGCCGGGCCGGGGTCATGATGTCGTGATACCTGAGAGGCTCACACACCGCGATGTACCTGCACAGGGAGAGAAAGAGCGCCGTGAGCAACCAGCACCAGTCCCAGCGTGACAACGCCATGGAACAACAACAACAAAAAACAAGTTGAGTGGCGAGCTGCGGTCTCTCCTCACCTGTCGTAGGCCATCACAGCCAGAATGGTTTGTATTGCTGCGCCGTACGAGTGTACACTGAAGGCCTGGGTGACGGCTGGGAGGTAGGCGATGGCCTTCTGTCCCATCAGGAAGTGCATCATGAGGTGAGGCAGCACCGTCGTGGACCCCAGCAGGTCACACACCACCAGGTTACAGACCATCACAAACATGGGTCTGTGCAGGTTCTTGTCCGTGACGATGACCCACATCACCACGCCGTTCCCCAGCAGCGTCATGGTGTAGGTGAGCAGGGCCAGGAAGAAGAACAAGGGGCCGTAACCTGGAGGGACGTAGAAGCCCTCCAGCTCAAAGACAATGGGCTGTTTGAGAGGAGTTCTCGCCGTCAGGTTTTCCATCTGACGGAGGTCTGTGAAGGAGAAGCACAGGAAAACTCTTCAAACAGCAAACTCTCCACGCAGAGGAAATCATTGACATGCTGAGAGAAAACACCGTGAATAACACCGTCATTAATAGTCTGGAACACTTGACAGAATCTTACCTGACGACAACGGCAAAGACAAACGATCTCACAACACATGAATGAAAGACATCAGATTGAAGAAACTCTGATCATATCAACCCATTAAAGTCTGTTCAGTCTGCCTCTCGGTCGAGGACTGCTGTGGCTCTGAGGAGCGTTCTCATTTTTATCTTTTCACTGTCCCTGAGTCCTTCCCACCATTAGACCTTTAGTCGAAGGACCAACCAGCCATTGTTGTTTTTGTCCTTCTACTGAGCATGTGCAGAAGACAGTTGCTACAGTCATGGTGCTCATGACCTGTCGCAGTGATCCTTTTGAACAGATGCACAAAAGGCTTTTACATTTTAACCATTTTAACTTGAAAACTTGAGGCCCTTCTGTTCAGTGTCTAACTCGTCCTGGAGGAATTCCTCTGGACTTTAATTGTTTCACCCTTTTTCACAACTCGATGTTACAATGTCATTAAAACCAACATCTGAGCTGGCGAGCGCCTGCTGATGTTCCAAGCTGGAACATTGTATTTGTTGAGACTCTTCATTATGATTCAATTCAAGCCCATGTTAACGTCATTTACAGTACGTTTATAAACCACAGTACAACAATCTTGCCTTTTTTATGATAGAAACAAATACAAGCAGACGTTTCATTAATATATTTTACCAAATGAATGTGTTTTGGGGGCTGGTTTACTTGATATGACAGTTTGTCTCAGTTTAGGGAAAACATAAGGTTTATCAGGTATATTTTCAAACAACACCTCAATTCTTCTCTAAAAGCATTTTAGAATTGTACGTCAGAAAAACACTTAAACTTGACAGCAAGACAAACTGTGTGCATTTTTAAGCTCTTAGATTTTCAGCCATTAATAAATATGAGCCAATATAAACAATGAGAAACATAAACAAACCTGGACACGTTTACAAAATTTTGAACACGTTTCTGTTTGTGTTCAGTTAAAAATAACAAAAATTTCTCCTTTCAAACAGTGAATTAGAAGAGAAGTGACAGAGTTAATAATCAGAGACTCGCTGCTTGTTTTCTTCATCTCAACATCTGGTAGAAACAAGCAGAACAAACCAGAACTGACTTTAAGCCGTCTGACTGATCAGGTCTGACCAGGGGCCTTTTGAGAAGCGCCTCAAGTGTCCAACATGAAATGATGCTGATTGGTTTACTTTTACCAATCAGCATCAAAAAAAACCAAATCAACCCCCCCCCCCCCCCCCCCCCGGTGAGAGCTGGACACCAAGCCACTCACACACACGCGACTGTTTCTGTTTAAGTCAGGATATGTAAACCATGCAGCAAATAACATTTTTAAATCATTTCAAAAATTCACTTCTGGGACGTTTGAGTGACTTCAGTTGACTTTCGCAGCAACACTCTGATATATGCACGAACACACACACACACACACACACACACACACACACACACACACACACACACACACACACACACACACACACACACACACACACACACACACACACACACACACACACACAGCACCTCAGATCACATGAAGTCAGGGTCTGGGTTAATGTTGCTCGTCAGGGATCGGGAAATGTATTAATACTGAGGGATGGTGACCTGCACTTTTCATGTTTGGCAGCTGTGCCTCCGGGTCTCTGGGTCTCTGGGTCTCAGGGTCTCAGGGTCTCAGGGTCTCTGAGTCTCCGGGTCTCCAAGTTTCGGAGTCTCTGGGTCTCTGGGTTACCAGGTCTCTGGGTCTCTGGGTCTCTGGGTCTCTGGGTCTCTGGGTCTCTGGGTCGCTGAGTCTCCGGGTCTCTGGTTCTCTGGGTCTCTGGGTCTCTGAGTCTCTGGGTCTCCGGGTCTCGAAGTCTCTGTGTCTCTGAGTCTCCGGGTCTCGGGATCTTGGGGTCTCTGGGCTGTGGCCATTCCCTGCAGTCTTTCGTGTGTCTGGTCGTTGCGTCCTGTGGCCCGTGGATTAGAGTGGCTTCGTTCTGTAGGGCTCCATCATGCCTGGACGAGACTTTAGGTTTTGTTTGGCAACTCCACCTGCATGGGTGAAAAACAGTCCAACTCCTGACAAGACCCATGGACATGTAGAATCCCTCCAGGACTCACTGGACAGTTGGACACTGACAAAGATCAGTGATCTTGGTGGAGATCTAGACCACTGGTGCCAGTATAGACTCTAAACCACTGGTGCCAGTATAGACTCTAGACCACTGGTGCCCGTATAGACTCTAAACCACTGGTGCCAGTATAGACTCTAGACCACTGGTGCCCGTATAGACTCTAAACCACTGGTGCCAGTATAGACTCTAGACCACTGGTGCCCGTATAGACTCTAAACCACTGGTGCCATTATAGACTCTAGACCACTGGTGCCAGTATAGACTCAAGACCACTGGTGTCATTATAGACTCTAGACCACTGGTGCCAGTATAGACTCAAGACCAATGGTGCCATTATAGACTCTAGACCACTGGTGCCAGTATAGACTCAAGACCAATGGTGCCATTATAGACTCAAGACCAATGGTGCCATTATAGACTCTAGACCACTGGTGCCAGTATAGACTCTAGACCACTGGTGCCATTATAGACTCTAGACCACTGGTGCCAGTATAGACTCAAGACCAATGGTGCCATTATAGACTCTAGACCACTGGTGCCATTATAGACTCTAGACCACTGGTGCCAGTATAGACTCAAGACCACTGGTGCCATTATAGACTCTAGACCACTGGTGCCATTATAGACTCTAGACCACTGGTGCCAGTATAGACTCAAGACCAATGGTGCCATTATAGACTTTAGACCACTGGTGCCATTATAGACTCTAGACCACTGGTGCCAGTATAGACTCTAGACCACTGGTGCCAGTATAGACTCAAGACCACTGGTGCCAGTATAGACTCTGGACCACTGGTGCCATTATAGACTCTAGACCACTGGTACCATTATAGACTCTAGACCACTGGTGCCATTATAGACTCTAGACCACTGGTGTCATTATAGACTCTAGACCACTGGTACCATTATAGACTCTAGACCACTGGTGTCATTATAGACTCTAGACCACTGGTACCATTATAGACTCTAGACCACTGGTGTCATTATAGACCTCCCACTTAGTAACATTAGCTCTGGTAGTTGATCTGGATGTGGATTATGTGTCGTCTCCCTGTGTCCCTCGAGGAGGTCAGGAGTCTCTGAGTGGGTTTTCACTCAGACGTCTTGATTTGCGGTCGACTTCCAACATGATGTTTTTCCAGGTTGCCTTTTTTCCGGGGATGTAAACGTGAGTTGTTGGGTCCGTTTCACGAAGCAGGTTTAAGAAGCCATGGGCTTAACACCGAGCTCTGAATTGAGTTACACTGAGACAGAAAACGCGGAGTTTTCGGTTTCACGACGCCGGATTTTGATTAGTTTGATGAACTCGGAGTAGTTTCACCTGGAGTCAAGCGCGTGCACTACGACTCTAAAAAGACCGCATCAATGGAGCCCCGATTCAACGAGTCACCATGACAACTGAGACGCGGAGGGCGGAGTTTTTTACACCAGTGGAGCAGGAAGTATTGATCCGATCATATGGCGAATATGAACGTATTATAAAAAAAAAATGCAACAGCGCAGCGGCTGCTAAAGAGAGGGAGGCGGCGTGGAAGAAGATCGCTGCTCAAGTGAATGCGTAAGTTCAAACGTCTTTGTCATCACAATATTATTGCAAGGGAATACTGCTTGATGGTAGCTTATTAATTTATTTCGTTTGGGTGCAATTCCGCGGGGGAGAAGCGCTCTTGGCAGCAGCTGAAAGTGAAATATAAAAACATTGTCCAATCGGGTAAGACCGCTGCCAATTTAATTGTTAATCAATACATTTGTTAACGTAATTTCGATCATGTGTGACATTGTACAGTAAATATCAAGTGGCCATTTGACTGTGCAGGTGTTTTATTCCCAACATATCGCTGTTTTCAAACACATAAATGTCTTCTCACCCATATCATGTGCTGTCAAATAATTAAGGCTAAACTAAGACAGACTTTACTCAGCCAACAGAAAGAAGGCAGATGTAAAACGGGTGGTGGCCCAGCACCTCCACCTTTAACAGAGGCAGAGGAGCCCTAAGCCAGAATGTTGGGAGGCCAGTGGCTGAGGGAATCCCTGGAGGAGCTCCTCTTCAGAGCTCACCCCTCAAGATACCACTTCCTTCCTAATATATAATATGCCGAGGCCTATATATCTCTTTAAGCCTCCTTTTGTTCATCTTTATTTCCCCATCATGTCTTTTTTTGTTGTCACCCAACAGATTGTGATGGTGCTCTCTGCCTGCTGGACCCCCTCATGCCACAACAGACCTTGTAAGTAGGCAACACTCCAAAGATCTTGCAAAATGGTAGTTTAAATATAATGAAACATATTCATCTAGGATGAAGAGTACGAGGAAACCCTGTCTGCTGCCTTTACAGAGGAGGATCCACAAAGGTCTATAGAGGTATGATAGTTCTCATCCTGTTTACATTTCTGAAACATTGTGGTGGAATAAAGAGTGATATTTTGTCTACACTGAAGTATTGACACATTATTTTTAACAGGGCATGGCTGGGCAGCAGCAGGAGGGTCCCTCAACATCCACTGCAAGGACTGACAGTGAGACAGATGTTCAGTAAACACCAGAGGTTCATTCTGTGGAATTCATGTCCAACTGTAATATTTGAATGTCCTCCTTATGTCCTCCCAGTTATCTGTAAAACAGATCTATAGACTCCACCTGCTCCAGAAGATGGAAAACACTGCTAAGGAAATGCAGATGTGTAAATTGAACTACTGGAGCACAAGTTAAGGGTGGGTGTACAGTCCCAGGTGAATTATGCTATCTACTAACTACATTAACTAAACTAGCTCTTGTATTTGTAGGAATTAAAAAAGACCAAATTAATTGTGCATCATGTCTTTATTTGGTGGTGGTGGTGGTGGTCAGACCCCGAAGTGATGATGGCATATGGTGTCTCTGACAGCTCTGCCATTTACGAGGAAACTCAGCGCAACACACAATGTCTGCTATGACGTCAGGGCAAGGCTCCGGCTGGTGATGTTGCTAATGTACAGAGCGATTAAACTGTGGATGTGCATATAATGGTCTCTGCAGTAAAACGGTACCGCTCAAAAAGGAAGGTGTCTGCAAATGCCAGCACATCTATGCGCGGTCTGATGATGCGAATATTAAATTCTCGGCGAAGTAATGCTGCGCCTTCATCAATCGGATCATTATCAAAAGCACATTCCATATTGAGGGAATAAAGTTGACGTCTAATTTGCCTCGGGAATAAGGCACTGCAGAACTGTTTCGCCAAAACTCCCCCGCTGAATGAGGAAATGAAATCCCGTGTCCGTCTGAAAGGGGGCGGAGCCAGAGCAAAACTCCGTGTTCACTGACAAAAACCTGCTCCCGACCAGGTTAGTTCTAGAGCGTCTGTTGCCCCGGTAACTGACCGGGAGTTGACGTTACACCGCTTCGTGAAACAGGCTTGAGTTACACCGCTTCCTCCGGTTTGAGTTACCTCCCTTTGTGAAACGGAAAATCCCGCATTTCCCTCAACTCGGTGTTCAATAACCTGGGGTAATCCTTAAACCTGCTTCGTGAAACGGACCCGTTGACTCAACTGAACAGAAGATCGTTTTCACGTTTTCCTTTTCCAGTTTTTGTAACTCCCTCTGCTATCTTTGCTAATTAATTAACTCAGTGACAAATCAATGTGTTGGAGGCCACCAGTTGTCTCATGAGCTCAAATGACTTAAGTCATTCATGTTCTGGGAAAAAAAACAAAAAAACTGTGTCTATTATTTTGAAAGGAGTCATCACCGGGAAATCACATTTTGTCTTGTTTAAACATGTATCTTGGCATTGGACTTTGTAGAAAACTGAAAATCTAGAGTTTGAAGATGGCTGAGTTTTTTTCTTTGGCATTTTTGTTCAAAGCAGAATCCCCCACAAGGGGGCGCAATCAAAAAACGGAAGATTTTGGTTATGGCCAACTCAGGAGGGATAATATAATAAACACACATCTGCTAAATTTAGCGGCTAGCAGTAAGCCACTCATGCTAACAGATAGCGGATAGTGTCAATATGTGAACGTTGAACCCCACGTGATTTTCAAATGACTGTATTCCATTTTAAACCTCCTGGGTGCGTTGCTCTGTGTCATTTTTTGCTTTATTTCACAGTCAAACCCTCATATGTGCTCTCCTGAGAGGAAGTTGTGGCATAAAGAAAGGTCAGAAAGAGCCCTGTTTAATTTTTTTGGGATAAGTTTTAAGAATTGATTTAAAGACAATTTAAGGAGGATTGGATATATGAGAAAACCAAGTGATGTTTTGAACAAATATTTTTGACGTCGCTATACAGTATACACTATACTGTACTTACTGAATTGTTATTGTTGATTTCACAGAATTACTTTACTTCTCCTCAGAAAGACCATCCATGTTATTACAGTAATAACTGTGGTTCCTGTCAGCCTCCAAATATGTATATTTATCAGAAATTCAAGTTATCTGTGAATTGTACGATCTTCACCATAATAAATAAACAATAAACAAACATATTCGTCATTAAAATAAAACTCACATTTTATTTTCATTGCACTAGAAGAAGGGTTTCAGTTGTCTGACTGAAGATCCATATCAGAGGTGCTTCCCTCAGTCTAACTTCTGATTCCTGCTTGATAAACTGGCAGAGAGGTTCGTTCGTGAGTCGCGCGCGCGCGCGCGCGTGTGTGTGTGTGTGTGTGTGTGTGTGTGTTTGTTTCCTGTTGTCATTCATTAGCAGTTCCAGTCATTAGAGGGGGAATCGTCCTGCAGGGACTCAGCTGAGGTCTCTGATCCACACAAACACAGTTCACTGTGTCAAACCTGAAAGTCTCCCATGGAGGTTTTAAGACACTTTTTTAATCACATGCATATCGCCATCGTTTCTATATAGTACGGAATTTCCTTTCTGGTTTATGCTCTCATGACAGTGACGTGTCTTCTGGCGTTACTTCTGGTGTGTCACCACATAGAAACGAACAGTTATTTCACTCATAACTGAACATTTCCGGTGGCAATGGGTGAAGTCTCCACACTCAAACTCGTCACAAAAGTAGTTGAAATTGACTCGTCGTGTCGTACAAAAGCCGTTGCACAAGCCACTGACAGCATATATAGTAAATATTACAAATCAAATGTAATATCCAAACAAAATCCCATCTACCTTCAGGTTAGACTATGTTAAAGTCCTCATCTGCCATTCACCCTTTTATTTAGAAACTGCAGCTCCCCCAGATTCCCGGCTATTGGTTGAAAGGTTTTGTCAATTGTTTTTTATTTATTTATTTATTTCCAGTGTCCTCAGAACATATCAGAGAAGCCTGGGCCAAACATCTGAATTCAGAGATAACAGTGGAGCTCGGGGAGGAGGCTTTGTCCTGGATACATTGATGTTCAATTTATTCACGGTACAAAGTAATCCAATACCCAGTAATAGACTGGACTCAAACAAAAACAAAATTGAATTGTACCTTCTACATGCCACAAACGCTCTCCAGCTGAAGGATCACAGCGTTTGTTTGTTTTTTTTAGCTCAGTGTAATTGTTACACTTATGAGAATTATGGGCCACTCATCTCCCATGCAACATATTTATTTTCTGCAACACAGAAACACATTGTTCAGTCCGGAGCACGCTCGGTGATTCACTCTCTTCCGCATCACGTTCTGACTTCCGCTCCATACTGTAAAACACGTGCACTCATAACCACAATTCCATGACAAACACATACAGTATCTTAACCCTTCCGCTTATTAACAAAGAAGAACATAATGTATATGTAGACCTAAAGTACAAACGTGCAAAATAAAGTTTCAATCACGGATCACATTAATAAAGAAATACCAACTACTGCTGTAATATACATCCAACTTATAACAGTGCTTACGTATTTTAATGTGCCCGCGACGGCATACAATTCCGCCATTTTGGGTTTCCAACGCGGTAACTTTTATACCTTCATAACTTCATTACAATCTTACACTTGACATCAATTATTCTTTCAGGCACTAATAACCATGCACGACTGTTGGCAATCACTTTTACCTAGTTTCTAACACCAGCTTACCTGCAACACAGAAACACATTGTTCAGTCCGGAGCACGCTCGGTGATTCACTCTCTTCCGCATCACGTTCTGACTTCCGCTCCCGGCAGTCAGCCACTGATACGCACCGAGTGCCCTCTACTGGCGAACCCTATATTACCTAGTATTGCCACAGATTAACTCTTAAAATGATATTCATTAACACAAAATGACCTTAAGAATAAAGAATAAAATAAAATAGGGGGGGGCAACTATTTCTAATTATGAACGTACACATAGTGCCACACTCTCCCTCACAAAATTAAATGTCTCCTGACATTTCTATTTACAGTACATAGTCAACAACAAACTTTTAACACACTTCCACAGCCCATGGTCTCCAAAAGGCATTACTCTCAATAACATGAGTCTTTGCAACCTTCAAGTCCCTTTGAACCAACGTCGGCTGACCTAAAGTGTCATAACTCAGAACTGTTGGTTGCTGTCTCAGTCTTTGGGGTCGCTGTCTCACAGTGTCAGTCTCACTCTCATTCACACCTGGAATGTCCATATGAGGCTCACCACTATATGACCTTTCAAGTTCAAGGTCAGAGTTCTGAAGTGGTTCTGTCACGGGCTCTTTGCTCTGGAGTGGCAAATCCTCTTCGCTCTGGAGTGGCAAATCCTCTTCTTGGTGCAGACTTGGTAGAGGTTGGAATGGCTCCGCCAGGGGGTTGAGTCGAGTCTTCCTCTGCATTCTTCCTGGAACAGGTCTGAGGTGCCACAGGTAAGTACCAGTATCACTGTTGTCATCATCTGACGTGTCATTGTTCTCTGGTTGCTGTTGCTGTTGTCTCCCTGCAGGTCGAGACTTTTTCCTTGTAACACATGGAGAGTCTTTTTGGGTCTGAGCAGTCTGTGTTGGTGGCTTTTCAACAGGTAAGAAGTCACAAGGCAGCAGGAGGTTCCTATGTACCACCTTCTCTCGACCACGACCATTTTCAGGACTAATCCGATACACTGGACTGTCATCTGCTTTCCTCTCCTTCACAATGTAGACTTGGTCCTCCCAATAGGACTGGATCTTTGCAGGCCCACCTCTAGGTGTGAGATTCCGAAGGAGAACTCTATCACCAACTTGAAGATCTCTCCCTTTAACTCTCTTGTCATAGTAGATTTTCCCTCGAGCAGCTTCTTTGGTAGCTGTTTTCGAAGCCACGGTGTAGGCCTCCTGCATTCTCTTTTGCCAACAGCTAACGTAGTCATCATAGTTCACATGAACTTCATCATTTTTCATGTTGAAAAACAAGTCAATGGGCAGGCGTGGAGAACGTCCAAAGATGAGGTAATATGGGGCGTAGCCTGTTGCCTCACTCTTTGTACAGTTATATGCATGAACAACCTTTGCCAGTGACTCTTTCCAATCGTCTTTCTCCTTGTCTTCCAGGGTCCGTAACATGGACAACAGGGTACGGTTGAATCTTTCCACTTGTCCATTACCCTGTGGGTGGTAGGGTGTCGTGTGAGAGCCCTGAATACCTGAGAGTTCTTTGAGTCTGGCCATTAGCTTGTTTTCAAACTCTTTGCCCATGTCATGATGTAATCTCGTTGGGAAGCCGAACTTTAGTGCAAAATCATTGAAGAGCTTTTCAGCGACAGTTTTAGCTGTTTTGTTCTTCGTCGCGTAAGCTTGGGCAAACCTCGTGAAGTGATCCATGACCACCAATATGTACTCATAGCCATGTTTACACTTTTCCAGGTGAAGGAAATCTATGGACACAAGCTGGAATGGGTGAGTGGACTGGATTGAGGTCAGAGGTGCACGCGTCTGCTTACTTGGCTTCTTCTTTTTGATGCACTCACACTTTTCTGTAACAAAGTGTTCAATTTCTTTCGCCATCTGTGGCCAATAGAACCTGTCCCTAATCAGGTCGAGTGTTCTTTCCACTCCTAAATGACCCATGTCTTGATGGAGCTCTTTGAAAATCAGGGGACGATAGGCTCTAGGAACCAATAGCTGTACTCGGCGGGTTGTTTGGCGGCGTAGGACACCATCTTTGTCGATGACAAGTTTCAACCACTGCTTAAGCAGAGCAGCTACTGAGGGGTGTTCTGCCTTCACCTCTGTCCTACTTGGTCTTCTACCCTGTGACTTGTACCAGAGCACTCTTGACAGGACTTCATCATCTTCCTGTGCTCTGCGGATCTGGTCTGGTGTTAGGGACTGATTTGTGTCAGAATCTTTGATCAATGTTAAAGCACTAACCTGGATGACTCCAATTCCTTGGCAAGGGAGTCTTTGCTCCACCAATACGGATTCCATTGATGCACTTAGCGCTTCTTGTCCCACTTGTGTTGTACAGCTCTCCATGTAGCTCTCAATGTCCAAGGGCATACGCGACAGACCATCAGCATCGGCATTGGTCTTGCCGGGACGATAGCGTATGGTGAAGTTGTAGTTGGCCAGTTCTGCGACCCATCTGTGACCTGTGGCATTGAGCTTGGCAGTAGTGAGCACATATGTTAGTGGATTGTTATCAGTATACACCACGAATGATGGAGCATGGAACAGATAATCCCTAAAACGTTCACAAATGGCCCACTTCATCGCCAAAAACTCTAACTTGCCGGAGTGGAGGTGGTACTTCTTCTCTGCTGGACTCAGGGTGCGAGAACCGTATCCTATGACCCTCATCTTGCCTTGCTGTCGCTGGTATAAAACAGCGCCTAGCCCAACTTGTGATGCATCGCAATGTAACACGAAAGGCTCGGTGAAGTCTGGGTACCCAAGGACAGGAGGTCTGGTAAGTGCATTTACGAGCTGGTCCACTATCTCTTGGTGGGAGCTGGTCCACTTAATAGGCATTCGTGATGATAAGTGACCGTTGCTTTTTTTCACTCTTTTCTTGGACTTGACAGTGGAGACTGGGGCAGTGTCGTTCTCAGCAGGTGGAGGACTAAGCAGACCATAGAGTGGGTGGGCTACACGGGAGAAGTTGGGGATGAAAGGCCTATAATAAGAGAGGAAACCAAGCATTTGACGCACCTCTCCAACGGTTGTGGGTGTCTTCTCCTTTAAAGCCATCACTGGGGCCAACTCTGCTGGATCCATTGTATAACCTTCACCTGTTACCAGTTTGCCTAGAAACCTCACACTGTGCCTGAACAATTCACATTTCTTCGGAGTCAACTTAACACCATGCTCTTTGTAACGCTGGAGGACAAGGCGGATGTGTTCTACGTGTTCGTCAAATTTGCAGCTGTGCACAAGGTTGTCATCCAGGTACGGGAGACAGATAGTGTCTCTGAGACCTGACAAACAGTGTTCCATGCTCCTCTGGAACTCAGCGGGTGCGGAGCTCAGGCCAAAGGGAAGGCGTACCCATTGATAGAGCCCCCAGGGTGTGATGAAAGCGGTCAAGGGGCGACTTTCTTCATCCAAGAAACCCTGGTGGTATGCCTTGCCCTGGTCTAACACTGAAAACCACGAGCTTCCACCCAGTGCATCCAACATGTCCTGAATTCGCGGTATCGGATGGCGGTCTGGAACTGACTTGCGATTAAGCTCTCTGAAGTCACAACAAAGGCGTAGTGTTCCATCTTTCTTGCGGACACATACTACAGGCGATGAGTATGGGGACCGTGATGGTGTGATCCAGCCTCTGTTCAGCAGGTCTTGCAGATACTCCTTAACTTCTTTATGCAGGGGCTTTGGGACAGACATGTAGGTCTTTTGAACAGGACTTGTATCATTGAGGGTTATGTGCATTTTCAAAGATGGTATGCAGCCCACATCGTCGCTGTCGTAGGCAAACGCCTCACATTCCTCCCGCAACATCTGCTTTACCATGACTTGTTGACTCTCTGTCAGGTGCTGGAGATCCACTGGCGGATCCCATGACGTTGGTCTCGGCTTATTCTCTCGGAGCTGTGTGTCACTTGGGTTGGGAGACTTAGATTCTGTATTGTTCATGTCTTGTCTCTTCAACTCATTTACTTTTGACTGAATGTCTGCTGCATAAACAGTTTTTACTGGTTCCAGGTGTCCAATCACTTTGTGACTCTCCAAATAAATGGGGTGGTCTGTAGTGTTAATCACTGAGATGGGCACATAAGGAACTCTTCTCTTTGGGATTTGTACCAATACATCTTTGAAGATTACGCCCTCTGGTGGTGGATTAGTCACATCAGGTGAAAACAGCATGTCCTGACCTCGTGCATGTGGACTAACGTGTGACCGTACGTAGACTGTGGTGACTTGGTTAGCTGGCAATGACAGTCTTTTTACTCCAGTCCGTACCACACCAATCTCTGAGTCTTCACTGCTGTTCTGCACTAGCTTTACAACATTGTGAGCTGTTCGTACAGTTATTTCAAATGCTTTACTCATGTAGTGGGCTAGCTGTTTTCTTCCATCTTTAGTTTTTATGTCTTCTTGTTTGACAATAGCTTCAATAACATTGTATCCAATGATGGGGTCTCCGGCCACGGCTGAGTCACTGGAAACTAAGATTGGCACTTGAAGCTCATTTGTGGAGGACGAATCACTGTTCAATTTAAATCGTACCTCTATCCAGCCAATGTAGGGAATGGGCGTGTCATTAGCAGCGAATACTGAAAGTGTCTCGTTGTCTAACAGTTCTGACACAGGTCTGACAACTGTGTGAGGAAGGTAATTTTGTCGCCAGTTCTCATTTACTATGCTGGACTGTGCCCCTGAATCCCATAATACTTTGATCGGCTGATCGTCCATAACACAGTTCACCATGCATCTGTTGCCCACTAGACTGACTAACCTTGATTTTTGTTGAGGTGGTAGGTAGCAGACTTCAGTTTCGGCTGATAGGGTGTTGGCTGTTGTTCCTTTGGTGGCTGGTGCTGGGCTTGGCTGTTTGCTTTGGGACCCTTGACTTTGGACTACTGCTGGTCCCATCTCAGCAGTCCCTCTCCGTTTCCCGACGACGGTCTCTGCGCTTGACATCCACGAGAGTAGTGACCATCTCGCCCACATTTGAAACAGTGCCCACAGCTCTCTCCTTTTCCCTCTTCTCTACACCTTTTACAGCCTTTTTCCCTCTGTGTGGGTCTCATGGAGCGGGGATTAGTTTCCATAGCAGCCATAAACATTTGTTTCATTTCTTTACGTAGTTCTTCCATAATCTGTTGGGTGTCTGTCTTGGTCTCTGACCCCCTCACTGACTTCATGGACACTGCAGTGGGAGGTCCTTTGGGCTTGGATTGATTCTGAACAGGTGCTGGTGCTGCCTGACATTCTGTTTGGAGTTCCTGCACCCTTGGAATCCTAGCTGCCGTCAACCTTTTTCGTTTTTCTGATCTTTCATTTTCTAGTTTTGACGCTTCATTGATTTTCTCGATCAGTTCCTCATCCGTTATGCTTACGTCGTTGAGGAGGGGCTGTAACTGATATTTAATAGAATCACTGAGCAGCCCAGTTTCAATGGAGCGGAGAAACTTGCGCTGGATGGTGGCCCTGCTGTACAGTTCATCAGTCTCCTCATTTGCTGCTTTCCATAACAGTTTCTCTTTGAGTTCAATTGCACGAAACACAAAGTTGAGAGCAGTTTCTCTGGGTTCTTGAGAAACATTGAGCAGCTGATGGTAAAGCTCTGTAGGGCTATCTACTTTGTAATGTCCCTTTAATATGGTCAGAAGTTTGGTGAGTGTAAGCCCACGTTTTATCTCCAACATGTCTCTGAGGGGCATTCCTGGACAAATGGCCCTGATTACTGCTTCAACTATTTCAGTCTCTGAGTGTCCTTTTTCAGTCCCATTCTCAATCTGGCGGACTAAGCTGAGGTAAGATAACTTCTCCTTCTGTCCAGGCTCTCCAATCTGCCCACAGATTTTAAACTCCCTTCTCAACATCACCTCTTGTAGAGTTTGTATTGGCTCTGGTCGAGGTTTGGGTGGAGATTCTGTCATCTTTACTGAAATGGCCTGTGGTAAGGTGTCCTCAGAGTCCTTCTTTGACTCTTTTGATGGGGTTTTCTCAACTGATTGGCTCTCCTCTTTGTTTAATCCCAGGATATATGTGGCTGTCTCATTATAAAACTTTTCCACTTGATCCTCTTCTTCACTATCCTCAATCTCATCAAACATACCTTCCGCCATCTTGATGAGTGTGCGCTTGGTCTGGCTGTGAGGGTCTCCGCTGTCCAGGCCGGAACATTTTAGTCGCCTGCAGACGTCCACGAGTAGCCCTCTATCCAACTGCCACAAAGCCGCACTCACTTGATCACGTAGGTGTTCAGTTGATTCCATTTTGGTCTTGAATGAAGGTTCGTCTCTTGGGAAGGAAGGTGGTTGGTGATGTTGACTCACTAGCGCCACCTCCTGGCTGGCTCGCCAAAATATGTTACACTTATGAGAATTATGGGCCACTCATCTCCCATGCAACATATTTATTTTCTGCAACACAGAAACACATTGTTCAGTCCGGAGCACGCTCGGTGATTCACTCTCTTCCGCATCACGTTCTGACTTCCGCTCCATACTGTAAAACACGTGCACTCATAACCACAATTCCATGACAAACACATACAGTATCTTAACCCTTCCGCTTATTAACAAAGAAGAACATAATGTATATGTAGACCTAAAGTACAAACGTGCAAAATAAAGTTTCAATCACGGATCACATTAATAAAGAAATACCAACTACTGCTGTAATATACATCCAACTTATAACAGTGCTTACGTATTTTAATGTGCCCGCGACGGCATACAATTCCGCCATTTTGGGTTTCCAACGCGGTAACTTTTATACCTTCATAACTTCATTACAATCTTACACTTGACATCAATTATTCTTTCAGGCACTAATAACCATGCACGACTGTTGGCAATCACTTTTACCTAGTTTCTAACACCAGCTTACCTGCAACACAGAAACACATTGTTCAGTCCGGAGCACGCTCGGTGATTCACTCTCTTCCGCATCACGTTCTGACTTCCGCTCCCGGCAGTCAGCCACTGATACGCACCGAGTGCCCTCTACTGGCGAACCCTATATTACCTAGTATTGCCACAGATTAACTCTTAAAATGATATTCATTAACACAAAATGACCTTAAGAATAAAGAATAAAATAAAATAGGGGGGGGCAACTATTTCTAATTATGAACGTACACATAGTGCCACATAATATTACTTCACCCCCATATGTGAACCGGTGACCTGGATATATACTCACTTTTGCTTTGCTTTGCTGATGGGACGTCATATTGTCACGTATTATCTGAGGACCAATGTGAAGTTATAAACCGGCAGCTGAAAAATATGTGTATTGTACCATACTGTGACTATCTTCTTTACATTCGGTCAATGTAAATTGAAAATGAAAATAAAATATTGCGGGGAAAAAATAATACAAAAGTAGTGAAATATAGTTTTACCACCAGCACTTATTCAGAGCCAATACTTTTATTTATAAAGCACATATAAGACACTACAATGGACCAACGTGCTGCACAAGTGAATAAATAAGATGTAAAAGTGCACAATGCACACGCTTACATCGAATAAAGAAGATCTGCTGACAATAGAATAAAACAGAAGTAGTTGAAACAAACTAATTGGTGGTTGTAATCCTGGTTTACCAACATGACAACAGTAAAGTCGTGTGCAACCCCAGTTGTGTCGTCACAGAGTAGTGTAGTGTGTAGCGCTGTGTGTAGTTAAATCTCAGGTGACCCACTGACCAGCAGGTTAATAGAATTAAGAGCAGCAGCGAGGCGTTCAGGGGCCGTGGGACAGAGAGCCGCTCCCTCTGGAGGAACTTCAGCCTCTTTAATCCTCACGTCTCTCTCAGCTTCAAGAGTCTGTCTGAAATATTCCCACTAAGTTTCACCCTGAATGCTCATGCTTTAGTTTTAGTGTCTGTACCTGCTGCAGAGGCCTCTCCCTGTTCACTTCCTGTCAGTGTACCTGCTCCAGAGGCCTCTCCTTCTTCACTTCCTGTCAGTGTTCCTGCTGCAGAGGCCTCTCCCTGTTCACTTCCTGTCAGTGTACCTGCTGCAGAGGCCTCTCCCTGTTCACTTCCTGTCACTGTACCTGCTGCAGAGGCCTCTCCCTGTTCACTTCCTGTCACTGTACCTGCTGCAGAGGCCTCTCCCTGTTCACTTCCGGTCAGTGTTCCTGCTGCAGAGGCCTCTCCTTGTTCACTTCCTGTCAGTGTACCTGCTGCAGAGGCCTCTCCTTGTTCACTTCCTGTCAGTGTTCCTGCTGCAGAGGCCTCTCCCTGTTCACTTCCTGTCAGTGTTCCTGCTGCAGAGGCCTCTCCTTGTTCACTTCCTGTCAGTGTACCTGCTGCAGAGGCCTCTCCTTGTTCACTTCCTGTCAGTGTTCCTGCTGCAGAGGCCTCTCCCTGTTCACTTCCTGTCACTGTACCTGCTGCAGAGGCCTCTCCCACTTCACTTCCTGTCAGTGTACCTGCTGCAGAGGCCTCTCCTTGTTCACTTCCTGTCAGTGTTCCTGCTGCAGAGGCCTCTCCTTGTCCACTTCCTGTCAGTGTTCCTGCTGCAGAGGCCTCTCCTTCTTCACTTCCTGTCACTGTACCTGCTGCAGAGGCCTCTCCTTCTTCACTTCCTGTCACTGTACCTGCTGCAGAGGCCTCTCCTTCTTCACTTCCTGTCAGTGTTCCTGCTGCAGAGGCCTCTCCTTGTTCACTTCCTGTCACTGTACCTCCTGCAGAGGCCTCTCCCTGTTCACTTCCTGTCAGTGTTCCTGCTGCAGAGGCCTCTCCTTGTTCACTTCCTGTCACTGTACCTGCTGCAGAGGCCTCTCCCTGTTCACTTCCTGTCACTGTACCTGCTGCAGAGGCCTCTCCTTGTTCACTTCCTGTCACTGTACCTGCTGCAGAGGCCTCTCCCTGTTCACTTCCTGTCACTGTTCCTCCTGCAAAGGACTCAGTCTGTCTGAACTTCAGTGCCTCATTTGAACTGAAGGATATTTTGGTTATTTGATGTTGTAATTTGGACAAAGTGAGTGATTTTCTTGGTCCCAGGATCAGAAAGATGTGATTCTCCAGGTGTGAAATCAGCAGTCTGGAGGTTTGAAGTGTTCGTATTGTGCATCATCATCACACAGGAACATTTCAGGAGCCACAGTGTGAACAGAAGCCACACGGAGACTTTAACTTGAACTCTTTAAACTCAGTAGAAGTTTGAGTTCAGTGACTCTTGTTGTGGGATCCTGGTTCTTCTGGGCCTCGACGTCGGAGGGTGAAGCAGCAGCGACCCTCAGGTTTGGGAGGCCAGTTGTGTGTTGTTGTGTGTGATGTGTTGTTGTGCAGTGTGTGAGGTTCCCTGTGTGTTTCATCAGCTGGTCCTGCTCACACTCTTGTCCTCTGAGCTCTAATAAACACGGCCCCGAGGGACTAATTACCATCGGAAAGTGTTGACGAGTCCTCGCTCATGTTGCTCACAGTGGACCTCGTTAATTATCGCCTCGGCTTCATTAACGCTCCTTCAGTGGAGATGGAAACATGCAGTGATGTAACAAGTTGGCCATTAGGGGGCAGCGTGGTCCCCCGAGCTCCCAGCATGCAACAGTTGAAACAAGGTTTGACTTTGGAACGGTGAAAAGACCCCGAGGGGGACTAGTTTGTGGTAACACCAGCGCTTTAAGAGGAAAACAATAAGTGGTGGTCCTCCCCTTGGTGACCTGCCGTCAGTCTCTCCTCTAAATATGGAGAAAAACATGATATTCAGTGACGTACAGACATTTTGTACGGCCCGTCAGTGTGAAATAAGGCACCTTGTACAGCGTGTGGCTCCACCGGCTGCTTTATTATAGTAGTGTGAGATTTAAAAAACAAAAAAAACATGTACATGTTGTAAGTAATTGCATATTTATTTAAATATTGGCAGACTTTTAATAATTCCATCCAAAAGCATAAAAGGAAGGAATAAGAGGGAGAAAGAGAGAGAGATGAGTGGATGTCACTACACACCATCCTGAATAAGTTGATATGTACTTTTATTGTCCCTGTGGGGAGTTTCTTTTGTTTTGTTTTTATCAGCCTGTACATCATTACGTGTAATTTAAGTGTGTAATTGTGGAAAAAACCCACATGGAAAGAACCTAAATAAACATATATGTCTTAATATAGGTTCTGAATATATGTGACATATATAAAATTGGCCATTTTCCTATATTATATGTACATATATACACATATATGTTTACATATAGGTACATATATGCACGTATATATGTGTGTATATATGCACCTATATGTTCACCAATAGGTTTACCTATATATTAGTAAAATTAGTCAAATCCATAGCTACGAGGCAACATAAATAACAGCCCAAAATGAAATTTACATTATTTATTTACTTAGAACAATCAAATAGTACAAGAACAAAAATAAGGCAAAAAACTGATCAGAAAAAAAACAATTTATCTTGTTGATCTTCGAATTGATAGACACGATCTGCCCTCGGCTGGCTGCCGGCCACTTCTTCAATGTAGCATCTAGAGAAGACAAATATAATAAGACAGTGTAATAATAATAATAATATAGTGCTTCATCAGGAAGCACTATATTATTAGGAGTACTGCACCCAAAGTGCTGTACTGCTGCAATTGGACATATATTGTATATGTCCAATATATGCGTTGAAGCCGTTTTCTTCACGATAGAGGATGTTTTCTTCTGCAACATCAACAACAGTAATCCAGAACATAACATGCTAAATGGCCTTAAAGAGTCCAAAAGTCCAGGTGGACATAATTAATCAAACTTACTCACAATCAACATACATTTCAATTCCACAAGAAAACAGAAAATACAAACGTACATACCTTGTCCTTTAAACCATGTGTTTTACTGTATTTATCTAATGTATGCATTTTAATCATTCAATTATCAATGAATTACTCTTTTAAACTTCGTTTTAAACACAAAAGATTTTCACTTGTACAGAATTTACTTTTTTTTTACAATGAACCAATGAAATCTGGTTTTAACCAAGTCACCCAGCTTAAAATGTGATTAACTAAGCTCATGACGCAGTGATAGCCTTCAACCTCAAACGGCTATCCTGCATCCAATACAGTTTTCAACAGCAATACCAGTATTTGGTAATAAACCATAAAATATGCACCTTTAATTACACATCAAGCCCAGTAAATTGCACATTGTTTGAAAAACGTTTCATAAAATGTCTGAATGTCAGGAGGTAGGCTGAGGTCTCCTTTAAGAGTGGGCGGGCCATAGGTCTGGGCGGTCCAGCACCACACCTGCGGCCACTTTCTGCAATCACCATGCCCTATATATGTCCTGTCTGTGTTTGTTCATTGTTGGTTTGTTAGTCGTCCATGTCTCGTCCGTCCTGTCCAGTGATTTGAAGTCAAGTCTGCTGCGTTCCTCAGGTCAAGGAGCGACCTGCTATTCGTCGGTCCGTGCTGTCATTATGAATAAAAGACTTGATTGAACTCAGCCTGCCTCCAGAGTCCTGCACTTGGGTCCTGTCTGCTATCCGTGACACTTAAGATTTCGTGATCAAGTGGTTCTTTGTACCAAACTGGTCTGGATTAACTTTTATCCACGTTGTATGTCCCTTATACTTGTTAATTATTAGCTTAGCAGGTTAGCATCAACACGGTTCACATTTCACTCGAAAACTCCGGTACAACTTAGTTTTACGACTCCTTACTCACACAATGTTATCTTTAACATGTTACAACCCAGATAATATGCTTTACATTTGTGAATCTTAAGTATTTACCAACCTGTGATATAGTAAAGAGAGAGCACATGCGTTGAAGTCATTTACTTCCCGACATGCGCCGTCTAATGGACAGTATAGGAATTACACTTGACTCAAAAGGGCTTGTATTTGAACCAAATGATTCTAAACAAATAAAATAAGTTTTATGGGTGGGTTGTCTATTTCCATTCTTTCTATAACATAACTACATTCAAGCCTCTACACATTTGGTGGGTGTAACGGTGAACATGTATGAGCTGTAATGTGAATCTGGAAGTGACTTGAAATTGTAAAAAAGGCTTGATTGACAAAATAAAGAAACCGACAAACCATTTTGTTATACATTTCCTTCTTTTCCACTGTCTTCATACAAGAAAGAATTGTCCTTATAAATGTTTCTGGAAAACATGTAGACATCATAGCTTTCCATCTCCTCTCACTTAATTGCCATAGTTAAATTCCATAACATGCCAATTACATGTGATACCAATTTCACGTGTTCTCACATACACAAGTTCTTCTTGCATAATTGATTTTTTAGTTCGTTCTTAGTTATTGCCTTGATATGACAGTTGCCAAAGTGAGATATGGGCTATATATATATATGTGGAAATAAAGAAGCAGTACAGGAGACCTCTATGGCCTGTATATTCACATATATGCACCTCAATTTTGCCTATATGTGGCATATATATGCATAGATGCAGCATATACGTGCATATATGCAGCATATATGCAGCATATATGTGCATATATGCTGCATATAGGTTCTTTCCATGTGGGAAAAGCTGCAGTGAGTCCATTAGAAAGCTTACCTGGAGGAACCTGGGGTCATGTAGGAACGGACAGGATCATGGTGCAGTTTGCTGAAAACAAATTGATTTGAATTTTGAGGAACCGTTCCGTCTATACCACACGTGGAGAACTCCGGTCCTCGAGGGCCGCAGCCCTGCACGGTTTGGATGTCTCCCTGCTTCCACACAGCTGATTCCAATGAGCAGCTCCTTACCTGGCTTTGTGCTGAACTTGGTGATGAAGCATCAGGACATTCAGTGGAGGGAGACGTGGAAAACGAGAGCAGAGCTTCGGCCCTCGAGGACCTGAGTTTGACACCCCTGGTCTATACAGTAATTTAACGAATTGTGTGATTTAACTGTATAATATGTTGTCAATGATCACATCGATATGGGCCACATACAGTACAGTGTTATCTATTTAAAAAAAAAAAAAAAAGAACATAAGCTGCACCCACAAAAAGAAAACATATATTTTTTTCTTTGTAGTACAAACACTTGTCTATAAGTACAAGTGTCCAGGTTGTAACAGGGTATGAATTTCACTGCTTCCATGGGGTGACGGACTGGACTGGAGGGAAAGAGAGAGAAGGACGGAGAGAGGGAGGGAGGGAGGGAGGGCGAGGGAATTACTGCTAAAATACACAAACCCTGAGGGTTTCATCTCTGGTCATAAAGTATTTGCTGGTTGTGACTGTGAGGAGAGCGTTGGTCAGCTTGGAGCGCAGCCGCGGAGTTCAGAGTTACATGATGCACTTAAACGCATCATCCATGAATCTTTGGCATGAAGCTCGTTTACCCGCAAAAATCCATAAATTAGCGTCATTGTTTAAGCCGCTGAGTTTAAAGTGTGTGGAAAAAAGTAGCGGCTGACAGTCCAGACATAAGGAAAGGTACCAGTATGCGACATACGGTAGAAAAAAGTCCCGGTACGCTGAAGGGTAAACATTTAAAGTGGTGCTTATCGGCCCACTTAAAGCACTAAGGAACACTCATAACACTGATTGAGATTATTGTTGGCCGGTGACTTCGATTAGATGTGTTTTACTTGATGGTGGTATTTAGACACAGACACATTTTTTGGAGAAATTGCAGCTGCCCCAGAAGCACTCATTCAGAGCAGTGAATGATTGAGCTCCTCACTCCTGAACTTTACAGTTTCTCCAATAAAGAGAACATTAAGAGAACCTCGACAACGTTTCTCAACACGAAAAACAGCAGTGATTTCCAGGAGTACCGGTTCAGTCCGGCTGGAGGAAAGTGGACGTGGACACTTTGTCTGACACTCTGTTCTCAGTGGTCTCTCACTGGTGTCATAGTGTAAATAGTTGTCAACAATTATGAGGCATCGATCATCAAACCCTAACTAAAATTCAGATATTTTCTAAACGCGATAGATGAATTAACAACATCCACTTAATTTAGCATCGACTTGAAAGCAAAAACAAAAAGAAGATTTTCTTGTGTAATTGTGAATAAATTCAAGACGTCAAGTTTCATGGCAGGTTTATTAATGGATGGATGGATGGATGGATATTTTCATGTCAGCTTTTTGCCGTCATTAGTTTCTGTTTGTGACTATGTTGAGTTTGGGTTTTTTTGGTGTTGTCATCCTGTGTGTAAAGTTGTGAACGTGTATAAATCCGTTGTTGTGCTCAGGCTGAAAATCAGTGTATGTGAGTCTGTCGCCCTCTGCTGGCCACATGATGCCACTGACAGATCAGTTTGAGCTCAAACACTTTAGTTCTCATCAGCTGTTTGATGCTGTTGTGCTACTTAATTAATTGTTTTGTTGTTCATCTCTAACATCTGCTTTCTGATCAGTTTGTCTGAGAAACACTTCTTGTGGGGCTAAATCTGATTTAAAAATATCTCAATTTGATGGAACTCTTTAGAACATCTGATCTGATTTACATTAGATGCAATATAATTGATTTAACTTTAATTGTTGCATTGCTCAGAGTGCATGTTGGCCCCATCACTCCATTCATACGATCACTGAACGCAACAGTGAAATACAAACCAGCTGCTGAGCTTGACTAAAAAGAGAGACTTCACACTGCTTCAATCACTTCTTTTAAATCTGCTTTGAACTTAGTTTTTAACAATTGTTTTCTTACTCTTCGGCTTCGTGCTTCCCTCCCTAAACCAGGGATATCTCCTAAATATACTGAACCAGAATAAACACCAGTCCTGTGAGATTGTGATTCATGCTGGTGGCAATGACACCCAGTTACAACAATCAGTGGTACGTGAGTTTTAAAGAGTTCACTTCCTTTCAGTGATCACACGTTTGGTGTCTGATGAGGAGGGGAAGAGTCCAGCCTCCATACCATGGTGAGGCTCTCTCATCTGGTTGATTCTGTTGAGCTTTAAAGGTTCCATATTATACAGTTTTTCAACAATTTCACATGGTTGTCAGAGGTCCAACGACATTATGTCTTCCCCAAATCCAGCTTTTGGTGCTGAATTTCAGTCTAAAAGTCCCTCTGGTGAAAACAGGCTGTTTCTGCGTCTGTACCTTTAAATGCGGCTCAAGCTAATGTTTAGGGTGGATTTATCACTATGGCTCGTCGAAACGCAGCTTTTCATCCAAACCAGTTTGAATTTCCACAGTCCCCCAAGTGGCTAACGCTAGCTCCTGCTAACGGTCGCCAGTTTTCATATCAGTAACCTTTGTCCGTTTCCATGTGCCTGTAGGAGGGCCAGAGTGAGTATCCACTAGCAGAGAGGGGGAGGGGTTATTTCCCTGCATGATGTCATGAAGGGAAAAGCTCGGATTGGCTTGTCGCACGTTCAGTAAAAGGCGGAGCAAGTGAGGCACGGCGATCGACTTTCCTCACACGCAGGATACAGGGACAGGTAAACAGTGTTAGAAAACCATTATAAGTATTTTATTCATAATGTGGGACGTCATTTTTTTTAGAGTCTAAACCAGGAGACAAAGTCTCTGCAGTTGAAAGATGAAAGATCATATAAATCTACGTTATTTTGTCTCAGGCAGCTTTTCTTTCAGTCCTGCCTTCAGCAGCAAGGGAGCAGAGTCCAGCACCTCCCTGTCTATCTGTTCCTCCCTCCTCCTCCTCTCTGCTCCTGCTCCTCCTCTTCCTCCTCTTCCTCCCTGGGGACGGGAGTGCTGGAGGTTGGTCTGCAGATGGAAAGTTGTGTTGGAGGACTGTGGAGGCACATGCAGGGGTGAAGCCGTCCACGGTGAGTCTGTGTCCTCTCTCTCTCTCTCCCCCTCTCTCTCTCTCTCCCTCTCTCTCTCCCCCTCTCTCTCTCTCTCTCTTTCTCTCTTTCTCTCTCTCTCTTTCTCTCTCTCTCTCTCTCTCTCTCCGCTCCCCCCCCTCTCTCTCTCTCTCTCTCTCTCTCTCTCTCTCTCTCTCTCTCTCTCTCTCTCTCTCTCTCTCTGTCAATTTATTCCAGTTTGTTAGTTTGTTTGTTGCTCCAGCATGTTAGCTTATCGCAAACATCTGCTGCTTCTCTCTTTCAGTAGCTGGATTCCAGTCTCACTTATCCTGAGCTCCACACACACGCGCGCGCGCGCACACACACACACGCACACGCGCATGCACGTAAAAGGAAAAATGGAAAAAATAAGACAGACGCCTTCTGTGTCATTTATAAACTCGAGGTTTTGTTGTTTCTCAGGCTTTGTTGACGCGACGTTAAAAGTGACAGCACGTCGTTTTTTTTTGCGACGCCTGTTTACACGGAAACGACAGAAACGCTGTCGTATTCATGCAGGGCCACTAGTGGGTGCTGTTGGTTGTTTTTGTAATGAAACCACAAACACATGCAGCAGAGATCAATCTGCTATAAACGTCAACAACAGGAGAACGCGGACATTCTACTGGACAGACCACCAAGCTGGATTGTTATTATGGTGACTGTCAAAATAAAAGTACCAAGTCCCAGGAGAAAATGGACTGGGAGTCGTGACAGTGGAGGAAACTGTATTGTAAAATGTAATTTTCCCATCTTTTCAAAACGTTGTGTTTTCAGTGGATCTGAGCTACGTTATCATGGAAACAAAAGTTTTCCGTTTTCACTAAAAAACGTTGTGGTGTAAATGGGGCTTGAACATGAAAACAAGCACATCAAAGAGAGATTATTTTCTGCACAAATCTCATCTTTTCCGCTCTTTTTCTGTCTGTCTCTCTGTCGCTGCTCCAGTTTGGAGATAAAAAGAGACAAAGCTTGGAATTCCTCTGAGGAATAGTTTCCTTCCTCCTGAAGCGGCCGTCAAATGAAAATCCTCTCCGCTGGAAGTCTGTTCTTGGACTGAGAGAAACAGATTAGGCAACAGAACAATCCTATTTCAGAAGAAATGTGGCCCCTGAACTGAACTGCAGTATGTTTGACAGCCCCGGTTTAGATGATAAAATATCATGTGGTCAGTCAGTGGGAGTCTTTCTTGGTCCACAGCAGCTCACATTATCACGTTTACTTCATTCCCGTGTTTATTGAAGTCCAACCAAAGTAAAAAGAACAGTTTAAAGAAATTAATTAAATAGCATAAAATTGGAATTGTATTTACTTAAACATGATATGCGTTACATTTCTGCGCTTGTCGGACCAAAACTCAATCGGACCATTTATTTATATAAAGTTGTTGTTTACACAACTCATGTAAACTCAACCTTTAATGTAAACTAATGGTTGACCACAAATCCGACTTCCTCCTCCCTCATCTTAACCAACCACAGAACAAAAGTGACGGAGCAGAAATGTTTATGTTCAGGCTCCATCGTACCTCCGTCTCTGTTTGAACAGCACATGAACGCATTGTTTCCTCTTCGCCCGCTGCTTTCAGGAATGTGGGTTGGTGTTTTCACGACGTGGTGAAAGTGTGAAGCGAGGCCACGTGCAGCGGGACATTGGTGTGTGTGTGTGTGCGTGTGTGTGTGTGTGTGTGTGTGTGTGTGTGTGTGTGTGTGAGCTGCGTGGACAGGAAGTAACTACCAAATGTTTTCTTTTGTGCGCTTCGTAGTTTTCTTCAGCCAGCGCGTGGCGGCGGGACGTGACACGATGGGGAACAAGGACCTCTGTGTGAACCCGGACCCCGCGGGGCCGCCGGCTCCCGCCCGACCCCGGGCCTCTTCAACAGCATCAAGGTATTTTAAGTCTCGCTCTCACTGAAGCACACATGGAAAGGAAAACGGTTTCTGTTTCGGGAGCAGATTGGGAGGCCAGGGGGTGCGAGTTCCCAAAGTGAAACCGACCGGGGGTGGTGGGGTGGGGGGGGGACAGTCATGCAAACGAGACACGGAGGAACCGATAAGCAGCGACGTGTGAAGAAAAACTCTGAGGAGCCGTTCACACGACAACCGACGTCGTTGGGAAAAAACGCTGACCGCTGGCGCGGAAACGCAAACCTTTTCTGAAATGAAAATCCAATAACGACGTGTTTTCAATGGAAGCATCATATAAAATCGTCCTCTCGTGCTGCTGGGAGACATCTTTTATTCTTCACCGCCGTACGTTGCTGTTCAGTGAACTTTCGTTTTCCCAAATAATTGACCTGGTTTTGTGTCATGTTGCATTTAAACCACAACAACATTTGGTTAAGCTGACATTTTCTTTAGTTTCGTGGATATAGAGGCTTTAAAAGTGGCGTCGTCAGCAGGTGTTTAGAAGTCGTTTCTATTTACCAAAATCTTCTGAGATGTTTATTTAATCTTCTTTAGCTCTGGACTCCGGCTACATATTTTACATATCAGAGACGGGTGGAGACAAAACGGAGATTGAGAGCCGAGTGTGCGTCTGGTATTTGAAGGCCGCGTTGCGCCGGTGTCACACACTGAGAAGACGCACGCCTCACTCTGCGTCTCGCCCTCGTTTGTCCCTTGCAGTTCTTCGTGCTTTGCCAGAGTTTGCTGCAGCTGGCTCAGCTGCTGGTGTCGGGCTGCATGAAGAGCTCCATCTCCACCATCGAGCGGCGCTACGGCCTCTCCAGCCAGAAGTCCGGCATGCTCGCCTCCTTCAACGAGGTCCGCTTGGCTTCATCACGCGAGAGCGTCGCCGTCTTTACACATTCGTTGTTGTTTAAGGTTTTTTTTGTTTGTTTTTCATTGCGCGTGTGTTTCTGCTCTGCTCTCTTCCTCTCCGTTCCAGGTGGGGAACACCATCCTCATCATCTTTGTCAGTTTCTTTGGGAGTCGAGTCCACCGGCCGCGCTGCATTGGCGGCGGAGCCCTGCTGGCCTGTTTGGCCTCGCTGCTGATGGCGATGCCGCATTTACTGAGCGGCGTGTACGACTACACCGGACGCGTCAGCGGTGAGCTCGACAAGTAGATCCATTGTTCAAAACTCATTCTTGGTTTTTGGAACTAAGCCGAACTCTCATTTCTCAGCATCCTCCGGCGATAACAGCTCCGGCCTCTGCCTGCCCGGCTCCGCCCACCTCTCCTCCCCCTCCAATCGCACCTGCCGGGCGCAGCAGAGCCCCGCCCGGGAGGTGGCCTACCCCCTGCTGGTCCTGGGTCAGCTGCTGCTGGGGATCGGAGCCGTGCCCATACAACCTTTCGGCATCTCGTACATCGACGACCACGCCAGCAAGAAGAACTCGCCGCTGTACCTCGGTAGGAGGCGCTGGTTCTTCACTCCTCCTCCCATTCAGGACCCCCAAGCTTCATTTCCTGCCTTTTTGTTAAAGCACCCCACATTTTAGCTCTGGGGCCACATACAGCTTCATCTGGAATGGTAAACTTGTGCCATAATAACCTTTGAATTTAAAGTTTTTGTTGTTGTGGTGCAGAGTATGAGTGATAAAAATGTTTGTATTTTCACAAAACCAAACAATTTCTACTAAAAATTACTTCAATCTCAACAAAAAGCCAATTTGAATTAAAACTTGAGGTGTAAAATGCAGTGAAATGTCAAAAAAAAAAACATACATTTTTTACAAAGTCACCTATAAGATTTATAAAAATAAAATACCCCAACAAAAATCCACAAAGTGAACCATCCTGCTTTTATGTGAAAGTCCTGGGCATCAGTAGATTACATGTATTGCTGTTTGAGTTCCTCTGGCCACTAGAAGTCACAATAAATATGATCGTCGGGTTTTCAGTAGATGCTGTTGGGTCGTAACATTCAACCAGACTGAAAAGCTTTAAATCCCTTGTGGCTCCAGAGTCAAACAGCACAAAGTAACTGCATGTTCTGGTTGAACGTTTCCAGAGTTTCCTTCTCTGACGGTCACTCTCTGCTCACCTGTGTTTTTCTCCTCTGTCCTGCAGGAATCCTCCTCGCCATGACCTCCATCGGCCCGGCCTTCGGCTTCATCATGGGCTCCTTCATGCTGCGCTACTACGTCGACTTTGACAAACTGTCTGCAGGTGAGGAGTCGCGCGGCGCCGAAGGCCTTGAGGCATTTCATCGGTCGGACGATGTTTTATCTATGGTCTTTGTTAGAAGGCGTGTGTGGCTGGTGTTTGTGATTGGTGCTTCAATTCCATTCAACTCAATTGACTAATATATCGCCCCCAAAAATTCATTCCGAAGGAACGTTTGCCGAGAAAAACATAAATATTCCAACTGTGGAAAGGACAAACTCTTTTACCAGGAAGAAACTGTCCATGACTGTGTGAAGAGTGAGAAAGGAAAGACGTTCAGTGGTCTAAAGGTCTCCCAGCGGTCGGTAAACCGAAAGCGGCTCAAATAGAAAGCGGTCCAAGGTTTGGACTGTGGGTTGTCAAGAATTTGAGGGTATAGTGAAATTGTCCTGCCACTTGGTATGGTGGTACTGATGCTGTCCCTCCTCATCAGACCAGAATGGACTCGGACCCTTTTTCCAATTGTTACTGTGGCTCACGCTGAACTCAACTGAAAGTTCAGCAAACACCCAGAGACGAAGTGTAAAACCCAGAGACTTCCTGGAAGAACGGCTGCTGATGGATCCACAGGAACGTCGAGGGCCGGGACGACACGCTGAAGGGAAAGTGGAGCGCCTTCGGGACTCCGGCTCCAGATCGTTCCTCAGGGGTTCCTCCTGACGCACCGATCAGGACCACCTGTGTGGCTCTGGGTCAGAGGCCAGAGGTGTTGCTGTGTGTTGTTTGTTGTTTGTGGATGCTGTTTATTTGGACGATGTCAGTTTGGGTGCATCATGGCATCTGTATGAGGTCGTTGTGCGGCGTTGCCTGTTGCAGCTTGTTGAGGATCGGACGATTGAGCAACGCCGTCGTTCCACGGCCATGAAATGTGATCGTGCGCCAATTTTTTTGGACGAGGCGTGTGAGAACTAGGCACGGTTACGTCGTAGCGTGTGTGTATGTGTGTGTGTGTGTGTGTGTGCCTACATTGCTTGCAACACACTCTTAGAAACTTTTTCCTCTTGCACTTTCTCTCTCTCTCTTAAAGCCGTACACACAGTCCTAAAGTCAAGTCCAACACAAATGATTGCCTCATGTTCAAAGACGAGGTGAAACCTGATCTGAACATTTAAGATTCATTGGAGAGAGAGAAAAAAAAAAAGTCACATGATTCTGTGTGAGATTCTGAATGCAGATTGTTTTTTTTTTCAGGTTTGGTAAAGTTACCAAATGTAGTTTATTATATATGCAATTTTAAAATACCATGTATTACATTTAAATCTGGCGAAACAGTCTCAACAGCGATGCTTCAGTCTCAGTCTTTGGTTGTATTTCACAAGAAAAGAGTTCCAGCTGCCAGCAGGAACAGCTGGATTGTATGAAGAGGAGGAGGAGGAGGAGGAGGAGGAGGAGTGTTACTGTTTACAGCAGGGAAATGAACTCTGCTCCTTCAAACGAGGGGTAAAGTTCACGAGAGATCAGATTTATGAAGTACAAACACATAAGAATACGTAGAGCAGACAGAAGGGACTATATTGTTGCAGGGCGGAGTGAGTCGCAGCGTGACCGGCACCAGAGCCAGTGCAATAAAGCGTTCCCCTTCCTCCTTACATAAACGGATCGGGTTCTGATTGGAAGGCGAGATTTCAGAGGACCTCCTCCAGGACTTAGCAATTTCAACTGGGCCTCCAGCCAGTGTGAAACCGGTTTGAAACCATTCCAGAAGTGTTAAGCGGAACCAGACCTGTTTCAATTGGATTTTAAACTGGAAAACAATTATCAAGACAAGACAAAAACCCGGTTCAAAGTCCAGAATGAGTCCAAACTGGGTCTCATTGAACATTTTAAACCTGCAGAGAACCATGTTTAAGATCAGCTTGGTGGTCAGGTCTCCATGCTTGTGTTGTTATTGTCAGTTCAGGAGAAGGAATCTCTCCCTGGTCACTGCCTCCTGTCTCAGCTCCACACCTGACGTCGCTGCACAAACAAACAGCCTTCAACAACCTCAAACCCTGACGAGCGACTCTCCGATCCCGTGGTGTGCGAACACGTTCCTGCAACCGGAGCTCAAGTTGTGAACAGGATCTGTGTGGGACAGGGTGACGGTCAGGACCGGCTCGGCTCGTTTTCTAGTGGCGCTGCTGGAGGCTGGGACTGATGGGAGACATTTCCTCAGACCGTGTCCCTCCCGTGTCCTCAGCCTGCAGAGTGTTTGATTTCTGTCCTCCGCGTTCCTGTCCCTGTCCTCTGGTGTCCCGCCGGAGCAGCAGAACGTCTCCTCGTCCGGTTCTGCAGGTTTCTTCCTGTTCAAAGGAATTATTATTATTATAGGTGGAATAATTGTGGTTGTCTTTTTTCCCACATGAATTGGTGCTCTATAAATAACATTAAACCGAAATGAACTGAATTATTAACTTTGGCAGATGTAAAGAAAACATTTTCTTTACTTTTGAAGTGGTCTGAGAAGATCTTAAACATCTTCAAACTCTTTCAAATCTTGACCGATATATACCGTGGCACTTTTCAAACATCCGCTTTCCATAGTACTTTGTGATAATATTTTTATATCTTTTTAAACTTTTATTGTATTTTTTCTTCAAACGTAGAAATGAATAGGACAACTCTTCTGCCCACCTTTCCACTCCTTCATTGAACCACTAATGCGTCTTAAGCTACAGACTATATTGAGCTTTTGACGAGCTATAAAACCTCAGCTTAAGTCCAGGATCAACTTCAAAACTCGTGCAGGAATCCATAACTCTCGTCCAGGTTTACTGGCGATCACCTCCCATCTTCCTTTTTTTTTCCAGACCAGATCGAGTTGGACTCCGGGGACCTGCGCTGGGTCGGGGCCTGGTGGCTCGGCTTCCTGGTGGCCTCCTGCCTCCTCTTCCTCACCGCGCTGCCGTTCTTCTTCTTCCCCAGACACATGCGCAGAGAGGCGAGTGTGCACCCACAAACACCTTCTGTCCAGCCTGCATCTGGAGGAACCTTCTGCTCCTCCTGAGTCTGTGGGTCTTCATCTGTTCTTACCTCAGATAAGATTTTATTTCATCCTTCTTCTTTTTTTTTTTTTTATTACAATTTAAGAAGAAGTCTTGATTTTGAATGAAAATAATGCTCTAATATACTGTTGATAGCGTTCATTATCGTACTAGTTTATAAGATTGATTATTGCGCAACACTCCCGGCTGGTTCAAGTCATCCTGGACCATTTTTTCGAGTTGAGCTGCTTTAGGTTTATCCTGCTGGCCGTATTCCACCCACAGTTTCTTGCTTTCCGGCCTCTAACCTGCAGGTTTCTATCTGTTTCACATCCGTTTTTCTTTCCACCGTCTCCTGCATGCTCCGGTTGAGGAGTTGTTTTTTCCTCGCTGTTACAAACCATGAAAATAACCTTCACAGTGAAGCTGAGCAGAAGCGAGGCAGTGAGAGGATGAACGAGCCCTCCAGAGAGCTGAGAATGCAGCAGATACCCAACAGCTCTGTGAGCAACGGGTTAGGCTTCTGGACGTTCCAGACGGAACACGTCTGTGGATTCAATGTTTTATTTCCCCACAAGCAGAAGATAAGAGCCTGATTCTGAACTAAACCCTGACGGAAGTGTTTTACCTGCCAGCTCTACCGCCGCCTTACCCTCTGAACACAGCAGCAGCAGCAGACTGCGACTCTGCTGACGGAGCAGTTTCTAATCCAACCCTGGAAAACGTCGGCTTGTGTTTTTTGAGCAGGACCGCGACGATGCAGAATCTCCGGCGGACGGCAAGCAGCTGCAGACAGACCCCCTCCGGGAACTGTCCCTCCTCCAGTTCCTCAAAAGTGAGCGCCTTCTTCTTTTTGTTGGTTCCCCCGTCTGATGGCGCCGCAGCCGGGGGCACTTTAGGTTGCTTGTCACGGTTTCAAGTCGCAGCAAACGGAACAGGTTGTACTGAAGTCAGGGTGTTAAAGATCACCGTGACATGGAGCCTGTTTTTACAGATCTCCAGTGAGAAATGTCAAAAAAGGGAGATCATTTCTTCACAGACCAGTTGCTCATCCTCGTACCGACGAGGAACTTATTTCACTCACATCAGAGAACTAATATCTTCATGACGGGGAACTAATTAATTTTAATTTTAAAGGAAGTGAGATCGATCATGATGGAAAACGTATTTTCACCCCCGCGGATGTACCAATCAAGACTTAAATTGGTGTTGTTACTTTTTATAGGGAACTAATTCCACTTCCGACAAGGAACCAACTTCACTGCCATCAGGGAGCTAATGTCATCACGACATGAGATGAGACGAGGGTTTGAGAATTCCATGTGTTGGAAATACAGGACATGTTTACGCAACACATTTTCCAAGGGAAAACCGGAAGTTTTTGTTGCGTTTTGGGAGTTTGTTTACACGACAACATGTCCGGAGACACTGAAAACATAACTTTTTGAAAACACTACTGTACATGAACTAGTTGTTCTGCACACGCTCAGTAGATTTACAATCAGAACGTTTCCTCCGTGATGTCGTGACTCCCTGTCTGTATTCTCCTGGGACTGGGTACTTTTATTTTGACAGTCACCATGATAGTAATCCAACTTGGTGGTCTGTCCACTAGAATGTCTATGATCTCCTATTGTTATTGTTTACAGTGTGTTGTTCTCTGCATGCATGTGTGTGTAGTGCCATTATTAAAAACAACAAATAGCAGCCACTAGTGGTCCAACATGAAAACTACAGCATTTTTCAGCATTTCTGCATTTTTCAGTGTAAAAAGACGTCGTCGTCAAAACAATGATATGAAAATGTAAAATTGTAAACGGAGCCGAAAGCTTCTGTAGAACCTCCAAACTGTTAAATGTCCTTCCTGTAGATGAAGCTGGTGTACGCTCTCAAGAATTGTTCCACACTAAATTCACAGATACAGTATATTTCTACGCGTATAACACAGTGTTCAACTGAACTATTCTCTTAAATTTCATAAATATTTACTTTGGTTTTGTTTCAAATTGCGTTAAAACTAAAACAGGGACACCATGGCAGCTCTCCATTGCAATAAAAGGATATTTATATGAGAATAGAACAGAATAACAAACATTAGACTATTGTAACCCTTTAAAATAAAACGCAGACACTTAAGAGTTTACAGTAAAGACGCGTGTCGGTGCTTCAACTAAATATAGAAAGAGAAAACTAATAAACCATTCAAAAGGGAAGACTCTACACTGACAGCAGCACCACCTCCTCTGCCGTCCAGGTTTTCCGAGCATCACCCTGCGGACGCTGCGCAGTCCCATCTACCTGCTGGTGGTTCTGGCCCAGGTCAACCTGGCGGCGATGCTTTCTGGCCTCGCCACCTTCATGGCCAAGTTCATCGAGCGGCAGTTCAACCAGACGGTGGCCTATTCCGCCATGATGATCGGTGAGCGCCGTTCCTCCACCGTACCGACGCGTCTCTCTGGTTGGCTCTGACCTCCCCCCCCCCCCCCCCCCCCCCCGGCTTGTGTCTCCCAGGTGGAGTCCTGATCCCTCTGGTGGTGCTGGGAACCATCCTGGGTGGAGTTCTGATGCGAGGGTTCAACCTCTCGGTGTCCGGCGCCAGCAAACTGTGTACCGTCGCCATCCTGCTGTGCATGTTCTCCGCCCTGCCGCTGCTGCTGGTCGGCTGCTCCACCCAGAAGGTGGCCGGCGTCTTTCCTCACAGGTAGCAGGACGACTGGGAGCATCAAGCACTCCGACTCGTTGCTATACTGACTACTGGGTTAAAATCGTGTGTGTGTGTGTGTGTGTGTCTCAGCAGTAAGGAGCTGGTGTGCAGTGCAGGCTGTGGGTGTCCTCTGGAGGACTTCAACCCGGTGTGTGGCTCCGACGGCGTGGAGTTCAGGTCTCCGTGTCACGCCGGCTGCTCGTCAGTGGAAACCGACGGCAACAACAAACCGACCGTAGGAATGAACCCGGCATCTCCATCGCCTGCGCTCAATCGGATGTTTGGACTCGATAAACTTGTTTCATTGAAAATGAAATTCCATTTCTACTGTAGAACTTCACTTCCTGTGGTTGTGTGAGTGGCGGCCTCGGCTCCGCCCTCCCGGGGACTTGTGGTAGTGGATGTTCCCACCTCCTCCACCCCTTCATGGCCCTGCTGAGTCTGACCAGCTTAATCGCCTCCTTCTCCCAGACGCCGTCGTACATGATGATCCTCAGGTAGGAGCTCAGCCTCCACAAAAAAAACGTGCCTTGCCTTTTTTTTTTTTTTTTAATGAAGTAGTGTTTTCAGTGGCTCTGAGCATCATTGTCATGTCAACAAACATCAAAAGGTTCTGTGTTTTCACTTGTAAACGTTGTGGAAACAGAGCCTCAGTCTACTTTGTATACACCCTTACATTATTTATTTAATTGGTTTTGAACTCATTTTCTACTTGTGATTTTTCCCCACATATTATTATTATTGTCTGTTTTATTATTTCATTTGGTTTATTCGACTTACAACTTTCCTCTTTTCCCAGTAGAAGACGGATGTTAAAATGTGCTTCATTTCATGTGTGAATCTTATTATCCAAATAAAGTTCATATTCCATTAGCACTTCTAGACTTGTCATGGAGCGTTTATAGATGAGTGATGCATTCATTTCAGTAACAGTTATGGACTATTTGTGGCTATGGATGTGTTTCCTCCTGTGACTGACTGTGATGTGAAGGATCTCCAGGGTGGAGCTGACAGGCTCTGTGGTGGTTGTGTTTCAGGACGGTCCCTGCAGAGGACAAGTCGTTCGCGGTGGGAGTCCAGTACATGCTGTTCAGAGTCCTGGGTAAGACCCGACCCGACCCGACCCACTGACCCTGCGGCTCGTCTTCAACCGCCACATTTGCTCAGTGTGTGTTTACGTTGGGTTGCGCAGCGTTCCTGCCTGGCCCCGTGCTCTACGGCAGCGTCATCGACACCACCTGCATCCTGTGGGGCAGGAAGTGCGGGAAGCAGACTTCCTGCCACTACTACAACCTGGACAGCTTCAGGCAGAGGTGTGTTGCTGCAGCGCCGCCACTCCACACTGACGAGGACGCGTTCTGTGGGCCACGCTGGCTTGCGTGTGTGTGAACCGCCTGTGTGTTCGCAGGTTTCTGGGTCTGCAGACCTTCTTTGCATGCGGGGGCTTGCTCTGCTTCCTGCTGACCCTGTTCATCCTGCGCCGGAGGGCCGCCTGCCCGGACGCCGCGGCCGGCCAGAAAGGAGACTACGAGCTGGTGAGCGGGCAGAAACCGTCGGCTGATGCCCCGTCCGGAGAAAAAGACCCACAGGGCGTCCAGACCTGAGGAGGGCGGGGCCAGAGAGGGTGGACTCAAACATACGCGGAGATCAGCGAGGAGGAAGAGGAGGAGGAGGAGGAGGAAGGAAAGGAGGGATGACGGAGCGGCCTCTAGATGTGGAAGCTTGGAGTTCTCAGAGACTCTGAATTTTTTTTTTGGTAACACTTTATAATAACTATCCGTTATAAGTAGTTGAACAATTAATAGCCATTTGTTAATGAGTTATACAATGCTTGTTGAATATTTGCCAACAGTTTATTAAGGATTTATAACTGTGCCTTATAGATAGGTAATAGATAATTTACAAGCATTTAGTTAACAATTTATAAATTACATGTTCCCTGTATTTTAATGATTTATAACTATACCTTATAAACTAGTAATAAATCATGAATAAGTCATTAGTAAACTACTTACTAATGACTTGTTAAGTATCAGTTACTAATAATGTAGTAACTGTTAGTAAATGAGGAATAGTTGCAACTTTAGAATAACGTCCTAATAATGTATATAAAGTATTAACTGATACTTAACTAATATATTAACTCACACTTTACAGACCACTTATTAATAGTTTGTTAACCATCTACTAAAAATATACTTTGTGGAACAGCAAAATATCACATTATTGTACCTCAGCCTTGTTCCACCCATTGGCTTTTGTGTGTGCTGTATTTCCCCCCCCCCCCCCCCCCCCCCCCTCTCCAAAAAAACACCAACAAACACCACAAGTGAAATTGTTATCAATAACACAGATGTGTTTAATGTTTCGAAACACAAACAATATACAATAATATAGCACCTTTTGTTCTAAACAGAATTTTAGAGGGACATTTTATAACCAAACATCACAACAATGCCTTGGATTTATCCAGACATGAACAAAACATATATAACAAATATGGCTCAGCACAACTTGGACAGGAGGAGCCAATCCTGATCCTCAGGGCCACTCTGCTGCATGTTTTACATGTTTCCTTCTTCCAACACACCTGATTCAGGAAAACAGAAAATACATAAAGTCAACTCATGCATTCTTATCAATAGCATTTTAACATTTATTAAATGTTAATTGGTAAATGGACTGTGCTTATATAGCACATTCTCATCATTGCGACCACCCAAAGCGCTTTGAAAATTATACAATTTAATATTTTGAACAGCAATGTTCTAAACTTTTATTATATATTTGAGATAACCACCTCATGTGCAGTTAAAACAACAAGTCTGCATTTTTTCACAGGTATTGTTCAATGTTTCACAATAAAATATGATTGGAACATTGTATGCTCTGTTAAGAAAATCGTGATCTGCAGGTCAGGCTTTGGAGGGAAAAAAATGGTGATTTGTGCACCGCGACGACTTACTTTGACCAGGTAGTTGGAGGAGGGAGTGTTTCTCCTGGGTCAGGTCACTGATGTGTGGCAGTGTGCCTCTTCTTAAGAAGATGCTCTTCTTAACATTTAAAAAGCTGTTGGAGCTAGAGTTGCCTCAGTATCTGAAATGAGAGGACAGAGCATTAAAAAAAAGTGATTATAAGCCAGGTGAAGGTAGAATAAAATAATGAGCAGCTGGCAAATATATGGATGGATAGGTACAGAATGTGTGCGCGCGCTCACACACACACCTCAGAAAATAACAATTCTACTAGTTGTTGGTCTACAACAGGTCTTACAACTCATAAATCTTTTTTTTTTTCTGGGAAAACATGCACACACACGCACGCAAATTAGTAATTGGGCAACTTCCCAAACCGGTTGAATGATGCAGTAGAACTATCAACCTGTGTTATCCTAATCATACATTTCTAATGAAAAAATAACACGCAATCTTGCTTACCGTTGTGCGCACACGGTCACAGGTGTGGTTTTCCTTTTACTTCGTACCCGCTGTTGACTTTTTTTCTCTTTCTCCCATAAGTACCTGGATTCATTTCGCATTTTGCCCATCACCACTTCCGCTGGGAACACTGGTTTCTTACAGAAACTCGGGAAGATTGTTAATGTGTGTAAAAAGAACAGAGATAAAATAAAACAAATAGGTAGGCCCTAAACTTCATATATGGTCAAATAATGCCTGGTTTAGCCACTGAGCGAAGAGAGCTTGTTGAAAGCAGAACTAAATCTAAAATAAGACAGAGAGACATGATCAAATGGCTGCAGGAGAAAAAGCTTGTAAGAAGACGAATGCCATGCCAAAAATGCAAACACAAGATAAAGTTAAAGGAATCCATTTGTGTGGACTACTATGCATTTACTAACTGTTTGAAAATTAGGAATATTTGCAACTTTAGAATAACGTCCTAATAATGTATATAAAGTATTAACTGATACTTAACAAGTCATTAGCAAGTAGTTTACTAATGGCTTATTCATGATGTATTACTAGTTTATAAGGTATGGTTATAAATCATTAACATACAGTTAACATGTAATTTTGGGGAATACAGCTTGTAAATGATCTATTACCAATCTATAAGGCAGTTATAAATCCTTAATAAACTGTTAGCAAATATTCAACAAGCAATGTATAACTCATTAACTAATGGCTATTAATGGTTTATTAACTACTTATAACGGATAGTTATTATAAAGTGTTACCTTTTTTTTTTATCAACAGTTTGTGTGTTCTGGAAGTTAAACACTCGTCCCTGTTGGGCTGCTCCTCCTGAACGACACAGAGACGAAACACAGCAGGTAGACGACAAAGACCAACCGGGGAAACAACTGACTACAGGGGCAAACAACAGACTGAGCAACAGTCAAAGTAACGAGACAAAACGCAGCTTCAACACGCTACAAAACCAAAGACAACTTCAAAATAACAGCGACAAATCAAGATAACACAACAACAGAGAGACTAAACACAGCAACAAATCTAGATAACAACAACGACACAGAGACTAAACACAGCTATAATTCTAGATAACACAGCAGAGAGACTAAACACAGCGACAAATCAAGATAACACAACAACAACAGAGGCTGAACACAACACTAAGAAGACAACACACAATGACAAAGATGCAAAACATAACTTACATAAAGTTAAAAGCTCCACAAAGCAGCTACAGCAAAACGAAACATGGCAACAAAGAGACGAAACACAAATCAAACGAAACAACTCCAAACACAAAGGTCCAGTCGCTCTGCGGTCTCACTTCCTGTCCGGAGCAGTTGTTGTCTGACAGTCGTCCATGTCACAGGTTCTATCTAATAAGACGGAGTCTCTTGCTCTGTTTTCACTCTGTGTGTCTCATAATTCAGACTGGAAGGTCCTTCTGTAGGGGAACATTGTTTTATGTCTGTGACACTTTTTATTATGTTTTATAAAGATTTTTTTTCTATATATATACTCTGATTTTGTTGAAAAGTTGTGTCTCTTTTCAATGATCTACCTCCTGGGACCAAGAACAGGAAGCACATTTTCAGAGTAAAGGTCTTTTTCTTGGTGAGCAGAAACAGAAGAGGAACCAAGTTTTTCCGTATTTAACGTTTCTCCAATCAACAAAATTGACCAAAAACTGCTGAGGTGTGTGTGTGTGTGTGTGTGTGTGTGTGTGTGTGTGTGTGTGTGTGTGTGTGTGTGTGTGTGTGTGTGTGTGTGTGTGTGTGTGTGTGTGTGTGTGTGTGTGTGTGTGTGTGTGTGTGTGTGTGTGTGTGTGTTTGTGTGTGTGTCACCCCCCAGTGGACACATTTAGTTTTTCATCATTAGAAAGGAACTCGTTAAATGTTTTGCGAGTCTTTAAAACACTTTGAACTGCAGTTTGATGGACAAAACAACGTTTGACTCAAAAGATGTAGTTTTAAACAAAATCTCACATCCAACTGAAGACGCAGTTCATGAAAACCCTCCCCTCTTCTTCTTTCTCTATGGAAACAGTTCAGCTCCACCCGAGTCCAGCCAATGCAAAGCATGGAGGATCAATAGATACCTGATTGTCTGGACACAAGAAGTATTCAACCTTTTATCTTCCTTCACACAATCTATTTCAAAGGCATTCATGTTTACAACGGAAGTCAAAGGACACTTTCCAAGTAGCCTGAAGCAAAAGTAAACACTTGCCTCCATCGAGGAAAAAGAAGCAAATTCAAGTTAAATATTTTATTCAATTAAAGAAAACAGTCAACACTCTGCGGAACAATACTTCTGCTACAGGAGTAAATAAACACATTAAAACCAATGAATTAAAAGACAAATTCATGGCTGTAAACTTCCAGAGCACCAAAAAAAACCAACAAAAAAAAACAGTGAGAATCTCTCATAACGTTTTTTCATTAAAGAAATGTTTTTAATGCTGTTTATTTAACTTAAATATCTTATGTATATTTAAAGTACTTACCTAAGAAACCAACTGCAGTGTTTGAACATTGAAACTTTTACAGTTCCTCTTAATGAGAAATATTACCACGACCACAACATTTTAAAAGCTGAATTGTAACTTTAGAACAATAGAATGTGGCATAAAAGGCTCCAATGCAGGCACAGCTAACTGTGTGACGTAACGTTTGGTAGCGGTTCTGAACAGGTCCTTCAGTTGTACTAGAATTTCATTGTGCTCTCAAGGCCAGTTTGACCGAGTGGACGATGTGCCTCTAGAGTCCAACAATGTCGATCTCCTCCCTGCAGCTGCTCTCTGTCTCCTCAGCGGTGACGGGCTCGGGCTCCCCCCCGACGGCCTGCTGACTCGCATCGGGGGGGGACACGTTCCTCTCCGCGGCCTGACTGCTGGCGCCCGCCGGAGCCGCCGAGTCGGCCGGTTGGTACACCAAGCGGGCGTTCCACACGCCCTGCACGGGCTGGCTGGCATTCGGGTAGCTGCTGTAAAGGCTGATAGAAACAGTGAGGAAGTTAGAAAACTAAAAAATAAAAACCTGAGTGAACCAACTGAACGACAACGCCAAACAATTAAATCAGAACAAAATCAGCTTGCAGTGAAACGTGAGACTTGATGGAGTGGTCTTGTAAACAGAACCGTTGGTATTGTAAACATGAAATCTCTCCATACGAGTTAAAAGGAAACGACCTGATTTTGCTGGCTGATACTGTGAGGTAACTTTTCATCAACGGTTATTTCTAAAACGACTATTTCACTGTGTGAAAGGTGTAAACAGCGCGACAGAAAGCAGAGAGGCCGGACTAAAGGTTCTTTCAAAGCGGCTGACCTTGATTGGCGGAGCCCCGCCCAGGAGTGATGATCCAACATGTAATATTGGTAAAACGGTGGGCAGGAATAACAGTCCAGCGAGTAGGGCATCATGCTGAAGACTGAGTACATGCTGGGATTGTACAGCGAGGGCTGGACTGGAGGGACGGCTTGGGACATGAAGAATGAAGACTGATGGACCTGGAGATCTCCTGCAGCCTGTGACGGTAGATAGCCTGCCGCCTGTGACGGTAGATATCCTGCAGCCTGTGACGGTAGATATCCTGCAGCCTGTGACGGTAGATATCCTGCAGCCTGTGACGGTAGATATCCTGCAGCCTGTGACGGTAGATATCCTGCAGCCTGTGACGGTAGATATCCTGCCGCCTGTGACGGTAGATATCCTGCCGCCTGTGACGGTAGATATCCTGCAGCCTGTGACAGTTGATATCCTGCAACCTGTGAAGCTGCACATCTTTCTGCTGTACGTTTGAGAGCCCGTGGTGCTATAGGTTGTGTTGCCTGTGAAGCCGCCTGTGATGGCGCAGATTCTGCAGCAGTTGATGCTTGATGTCTTGCAGCCTGTGACGTAGGTTGTCCTGCTCCAGATCCCGAGTTTAAGTTGTCACTGCTTCTCTTGCTTTGGGGTTCACACTCTGCTATAAACAAAGAAGAGAGACCGGCAGTGAGTGAGAATCAGGTTCACTATTTACAGCACAATACTGTATGTTTCTCTGCAATGCCATTCTAACTCCCCCATCCATCCATCCCTCCATCCCTCCATTTTCTGCCGCTTATCCGGGGCTGGGTGGCCGAGGCAGCAGTCCAAGCAGAGTTGCCCAGACTTCCTTCGTCCCAGACTCTTCTACCAGCTCTTCCGGTGTGACCCTAAGGCGTTCCCAGGCCAACCGAGAGACACAGTCCCTCCAGCGTGTCCTGGGTCTGCCTCGAGGCCTCCTACTGGAGGGACAAGCCTGGAACACCTCCCTGGGGAGGCGTCCGGAGGGCGTCCCAAACAGATGCTCGAGCCACCTCCGCTGGCTCCTCTGGATGTGGAGGAGCAGCGGCTCTACTCCGAGCTCCTCCCTGGTGACTGAGCTCCTCACCCTATCTCTAAGGGTGACTGAGCTCCTCACCCTATCTCTAAGGGTGCGCCCAGCCACCCTACAGAGGAAGCTCATTTCAGCCGCTTGTATCGAGGATCTTGTTCTTTCGGTCATGACCCATAGTTCATGACCATAGGGGAGGGAAGGAACGAAGATCGATCGGTAAATCGAGAGCTTCGTCTTTTGGCTCAGCTCCTTCTTCACCACGACAGACCGATACAACGACCACATAACTGCAGACGCTGCACCGATCTGCCTGTCGATCTCACGCTCCATCTTCCCCCCACTGGTGAACAAGACCTCAAGATATTTGAACTCCTCCACTTGAAACAAGGGCATACCACCGACCTGAAGGGGGCAAGCCACCTTTTTCCGGCCGAGAACCATGGCTTCGGATTTAGAGGTGCTGATCCTCATCCCAGTTGCTTCAGACTCGGCTCCCCCTGTAGTTGGAACACACCCTCCGATCGCCCTTCTTAAAAAAAGGGACCACCACCCTGGTCTGCCAGTCTAGAGGTACTGTCCCTGACCGCCATGCAATGTTGCAGAGACGGATCAGGCACGACAGTCCCTGTACATCCAGAGATTTAAGGAACCTCATGCACCCCCGGTGCCTGGCCACCGAGGAGCTTCACAAATACCTCGGCGACTTCAGCTTGGGTAATGGAAAAGACCACCTCGGAGAACCCAGCCTCTGCTTCCTCAATGGAAGACATTAGGGTGGGATTGATAAGTCCTCGAAGTATTCCTTCCACCGCCCGACGACCTCTGCAGTTGAGGTCAACAGCTCCCCACCTCTGCTGTAAACATTGTTGGTGAAAAACTGCTTCCCCTCCTGAGGCACTGGAAGATTTGCCAGAATTTCCTTGGGGCCGAACCAATAGTCCTCCTCCATGGACTCCCCGAACTCCTCCCAGACCGTGGGGTTGCCGCCACGACAGGCACCAGAGACCCTGCGGCACCAGAGACCCTGCGGTCACAGCTCCGAGCCACAGTTTTGACAATGGAAGTGGAGAACATGGTTCTGGTTATGCTTCATTTTGGATATCCAGCCTCCTCCGGAATCCGGGGGAAGCTGGATATCCAGAATTTGGGACTCCCCCAAATTCCCCAAAACTACATATACTGAGATTAATTAAAATGTAGAGGATTTTGTCTCGTCTAAGGTTGAAACAAAACATTTTATGTCTACATTTTGAGAAAGTTAACTTATTTGCAATATATTATGCAATCTTTAAGATGCGTCACTAAAATGTTTTCTGGATAAATAAATTGCCGCAATTACTTCTTCGCATCTTTTTTGACTAAATCGAATTAAAAACAGTTACTAGCCTGTGAAGTAAAGACATAAATACTCGAACGTGGTCTTTATGTAGCTTTTCCGGTAAACCAGGGCTCGACATTAAGGCTTGCCCGAATGTCCGGGACGAGTAAAAGCTTTGCTTGGACAAATGTATCATCCACCCAGCTTGCCCGAACGAGCTCTAGGTTTTTTGGTGATATTTTGATGTTTTTTCAGCAAAAATCACTTGGTATCGCCAACAGATCACGCCACCACAGTGTGCCGCCATTTCTCGCCCTGAGAGCGCGATCACATGATTCTGGCGTGAACGAGGTGATAGCGTGGGAAAACGCTTGACGCCGGCGCGGCCACTATTTTCTTCCCGATTCGTGTTCCTCACTCTGGTCAGTGGCGCTGCGTCTTCCCTGGAAAACATGCATTCTGATTGGACATCGTCACGTAATATATCGGGAATCCGTCGAATTACGTTGTCCGCCATTTTGAATTATTCACTTCCGTCAACATTCAGATCGCCACCAGAACGAATTAAAAACTTCAACACATAAAAACAACTTCAACTACAACGTCTTTTTGATTATTTTGACTTTCTAATCCTGAAGTTTCATAACTTTTTATGGTTCAGAAAAAAGTTGACTGAGCAGGAAGAGGAAGAGGAGGAGGTAGAGGAAGAGGAATAGGGACAGGATTTGATTTGTTAATATAATAAAAATACATGTCACACATTTACCATGTTATTGAAATAAATGCACATGGATAAAAAGTGACTAATACAATAAATAAGGTGTGTCAGTATGTAGTAGTGTGGTAGTAGGGTGTGACGGCTCCAATCTTAATACTATCACATTTATTTCAGACCAACACAGCAAAAAGCTGTTTATTATACATATTATTATTATATTGTACATATTAATATATGTTTATTTGAGGCCGGTTGACCTCAAATAAACACAGTGGGTGTTCATTGAACTCTGGGAGTTTATTCAACTCTGGGCTTTTTGCTGTGAAGAACAAAGTTAAAATATAGATTATTATTCCTTCAGATTAAAGAGTATAAAGAGACATACCTTCCCTGAGTTTCATTGTGATATCTTGATTATCAGTGTTTTTATGTAAAACGTTATGTTGGTCAAATTCATACATTACCCAAGCTTATACATTTCCATTCAACTTTGGGCAAGTCAAAATTTGTCCGGGAAACTAAAAAGTTGTAAGCTCAAAATCCTTAATGTCAAGGCCTGTAAACTGAGCTGGCTCCATAGGAATTGTGTTGATTAGGACTCAGAAGAGAGGGGGAGGTGCAATTATATATATATATATATAAAAAAACAAATATTCAGTGAACAAAAAGTACTTAATATAGTATCAAGTGAAATGAATTTATAACCATTTCACTTCAAATGACGATGTACTGTTTCTGTTTAAGTCAGGATATGTAAACCATGCAGCAAATGACATTTTAAAATCATTTCAAAAATTCACTTCTGGGACGTTTGAGTGACTTCAGTTGACTTTCGCAGCAACACTCTGATATATGCACGAACACACACACACACACACAAACACACACACACACACTCGTGATAGTAGAAAGGTGTGTACCAGGGGGCTTCTGCTGTTGCTTGGCGTTCAACTTGTGAACGACTTCGTAGTAGGGCCTCTTCTCTTCCTCGCTGAGTTTGGACCACTCGTGGCGCAGCACGGCGCTCGGGTCGGTGATGTTGGCGGGGCAGCACAGTTTGAACAAGGCTACTCTATTGGTGTGGCGCCACACCTTGAAGGCCGTCACCTGCCACTTCACCAAGTCGTTCCTGGTCTGGAGGTACTCCATTGCCTTCACATCTGAGGGACACATTTGATTGCTTGGAATGTAATCAGAGATGTTGGACCAGCTGATTATTTTTGACTCAACAAACGTTCCACTTTACGTTGTTTGAACACGCACTTCACTGCTCGACGGTTCGTCACTGCTACCGTTCAATTTCGATGCGTCAATACAGAAAGAAATGTATCTCAGTATGTTTCAAATGAATAAACCTCATGTACTCTACCTCTCTCTGTGGGTAGGACGGTGAAACTGGCCGTACCATCTCTCTGGGTGGGTGGGATTGGGGCGATGAGTTGTGGACCCAGACTGAGGGATCGTTCACCTGCACTGGTTTCTGGCACCTGATCCGCTGACGGACCTGAAACGCCATTTATTCACTTCATATACACCGAACATTTCCATGTGAATCGGTGCTGCGAGTTTCACCATGAGGGTTTTGGTGTACATGTCTGACAAGCTTCAGCACAAACACTGAAAGGACGTCCAACCACTGTTATCGAGAGGAAAGATGACTCTGAGTCCATATTCTGCCATAGTTAAGTCACTGTAATAACAATCCAACTTGGTTGTTTTGGCATACTAATGTCTGCTTACTCCCATTTAATATTTATAGCTTCTTCTTCTCTGCGTGCAATATGTGTGGCTTCACTACAAAAACAACCGACAGCATCCACTAGTGGCCCGACATAATAAAGATGTTGTTTTCAGCGTTTGTGTAAATGGACATCTTTGACATTTTTCTTTTACACAAACCCACATAAAACCCTTGCTAAGAGCTACGATGAGCATGTAAAGCCATGACAGCCAATCAGAGTCCTGGGGAAAAAAACACAACAACAATGAATGGAACTCTGTTCCTACAGTACCACGAGGGTCGTTTGCTTGGACCAATAGAGAAGTGGAGCTCCTCCTAAATGTGGCTTTACACAGAGTAGAAAATAAGTAAAACACAAGAAAATATTGGCTAGAATTGGAAACCATGTCAATGAAATATAGGTATATATTGGCCGCGCTCAGTTTGTTCTATCCAAATCGTCCAAACCCCAGCTGTCCCCCCTCTGCTCTGGGCCCCATCCTCTTCATCATGGACCTCCTCCCCCTTGGCCATATTCTCCAGAGGTATAATAGTCAATTTCACTGGATGACACTGAAGGTTTTATATGATTTTCTGCGCTCCATTGTAGTATGTGCATCATCTATATAATTGAAACGCAAAAGCAATGTAGTCATTTCAGAGCACAGCAAAGTCACGTAGATGCTATTTCTCGGAAAACAGGAAGCCGTGACACATATGTACCGAAGAACAGCTTGTGTGTGCAAAATATGACCTTGAGTTGAGCAGCGAGTGCAAAAGGAGATATTGGACTCAGCGTAGAGATAAGGCCGTTGGAACAGATGTCAGATTCACAGCCAAGCATGCACATCAATAACATCACTGGGTTCCACCTACACAATATTAACCACCTTCGCACACTCAGATCTGCTGCCTCTCTTAGCCTCGCTGTTCCTTCTGAATACGCTACATTAGCAAACTGGTGTAAAACTCCACCCCCCCCCCCCCCCCCCCCCCCCCCCCCCGAGTGTCTACATGCAAACGGAAAGACCGAGGCCACGTTTACACGTACCTGGATATTTTAAAAACGGTGAGTAGTTTATTGGAGGAACAACTCTGATGCACTGTGTCACTGGGGGTGAAAAGGGGGGTAGGGGGATATTTAACCCTTGTGTGGCGTACAAAAAATCGTCCTTATGTGGCGTTCGTGGCTGTTTTCATCCACTAACTTTGACAGCCGTAAAATTATATCAGAAGAATATTTTTTTCAACTTTTTTTTGCATAAATCTGTTAATCAACATCAGTCCTGATCAAAACTACCGAACATAAACATAAACATAAACAAGGTAAGTCTATTTCAGCACGTGCATAAGTTCTGCTGGCCATTTGCTAGTGAGAAGAGCAGGAGAAACATGAAGAGGAAATTCAGTGCAAGAGAGGTCCTGGATCTTATGATGCAGAGTGAAGAGTCATCCTCCTCAGACATCACCACGTCAGGAGAGTCCGATGCTGACTTTGCTCCACCCTCGACTTTTTTACCACCTACCCACTTGCCCAGGAGCTCCTGAAGAGGAAATTGGCCTTGGTTGGAACTGTGAGAAAGAACAAGCCGGAGCTGCCACCCAACCTTGTGCAGGTGAAAGGCGGAGCTGCTCTCTCCTCCGTGTCTGGCTTCACCAAGAACACCACAGTTGTGAGCTATGTTCCGAAACAAGGCAGAAATGCCATCCTGCTGAGCACAAGACACCGGGAGCCAGCGCTGACGGAGGGCCCAATGCAGAAGCCAGAGATTGTTGTCGCCTACAACCGCTGCAAAGACGGGGTTGACAATCAAGATAAGGTATGTGCCAATACATATTTACCACATGCATCCTATTGCTGTTAGTTTTCTACTGAATTTCTGTGCTTGTAAAAGATATATATTTTTTAGTTTTGATGAAGTTTCCATATGCCATGTGCAGCTATTTCCCATTATGAAATCAGGACTTATTGTTTTCTTCTTCGATTATCTTTTTAGCTTGTCGGCACCTACAGCGTCAAAAGGAAGACCAATCGGTGGCCCCAGGCGTTATTCTTCAACATAGTTGACGTCTCAGCCTATTGCATTGGTTATCTTCCTGGCGGTGGATCCCTCGTGGAATGAGGGAAAACACTACAAGAGGAGGCTTTTCTTAGAAGAGCTGGGCAACGCTCTGGTGTCTCCAGCAGTGTTGAGGAGAGAGCATCTTCCTCGAGCAGCAGTTACTGCCGCACTGGTGAGAAATGCAGGTTGCTGCAGCTGCCCCAGCAGAATCAGAAGAAGAGCCAGAGCCATCAGCAGCCACCAGCAGGTCAGGAGGGAAGAGGGGGGCCTGCATCTTGTGCAAAGGGCGAAAAAGAAGTGGACACATGCAGCCGTTGTGGAGGGCACACGTGCAAAGTGCACCAGATCACATGTCTTGCTGGAAGGACTGAATCCCTGCTGCTGCACAAAAGTTCATAATGTTTGTAATGTAAGATAAAAAAAATAAAGAATTTCCTATGTTCGATCACTTTATATTGAAAATGGGTAATTTCATGTGTATTTTTCCCATATCAGTGACTTTATCTTCTAAATTGGCATTTAAAAGGTTAATTTAAAAAAAGTAATACTTTTTGGTATCAGGACTGAGGTTGATTAACAGATTTCTGTAAAGAAATCTGAAAAAAAATATTTATCTGATGTATTTTTTTTACAGCTGTAAAGTGAGTGGATGAAATCAGCCACCAACGCCACATAAGGGAGTATTTTTGAAAATCTGATTTTGCATAAAAACTAAATATGCTTCAAAGATAATTACATTACTAATCTTTGACATAGCCAAGACTGTAATAACATGTAAAAAAAATCCAATATCCAATGACATTTTATATTGAAAATTAGTCATTTTGTGTGTATTTTTTCCCATTTCAGTGCCTTTATCTTCTAAATGGGCATTTAAAGGGTTCAGTTTGAATTTTTTATTTTAAATATTTGGTAGTTTTGATCAGGACTGAGAGTTGATTAACAGATTTATGCCAAAAAAATTTGAAGAAATATGTATCTGATATATTTTACAGGGGTCAAATTTAGTGGATGAAAACAGCCATGAACGCCAAAAGGAAGTTTCGCCGACAGTGCATTATTGACCGAGTGAAAAAGTTTAAATCAAATTTTTAAATTGCATGTAAAAGTAAGCTTCCTCAGCAAAAATCATGCCATTTGAGCCTATACAGTGAAAGTTATGGTCAAATTAAGAGGAAAAATTACTCCAAGTGGACGTTTTTGCCCCCAATGCCACACAAGGGTTAAGTCATATCTCTGGACTTCTTGGGGTTTTTTTCCCCAGGATTCTGATTGGCCATCATGGCTTCATACTTCTAGTTACACTGCCCCCTACAGGCTTGGCATGCTCATAGTAGCTCTGAACCAGTTCCACGTCAATGAAGATTTTTGTGGAAATGTAGAGGGGGAAATGTCAGTTTGTGTTAAAAACCCAGGTAAGATAAGATAAGATAAGATACACCTTTATTAATCTCACAGTGGAGAAATTTACTTGTTGCATTCAGCTCTTGAGGACACATGAGGAAAGGAGAGGAATGTGCAAACTGTTAGTAGAATAGGCAAGGACAGTGCACACAGTTAGTAGAATAGAGGTATCTTATATACAATTTTACAAAATTAAGTGACTTAGATAAAGTGTCCTAGATGCAGGGGTTGTTTCACATACTGTTGCTGTTACTACACAGTCCTGTTGTACAGTCTGACAGCAGTGGGGATGAAGGACTTGCGGTAGCGCTCCGTCCTACACTGAGGGTGTCTCAGTCTGCCACTGAGGTAGCTCCTCAGCTCCTCTACAGTCCTGTGCAGTGGGTGGGTGGTGTTGTCCATGATGGAGGTGGCCTTAGCTACCACCCTCCTGTCGCTTACCTCCTTCACAGAGTCCAGGGGGCAGCCCAGGACGGAGCTGGCCCTCCTGACCAGCTTGTCCAGTCTGTTCTTGTCCCGCTCTGTGCTGCCCGGGGCCCAGGGGCCAGGGGCCCGGGGCCCAGCACACGGCAGCGTAGTGGAGAGCAGAGGCCACCACAGAGTCATAAAAAGTCCTGAGCAGAGGCCTGCTCACTCCGAAGGACCTCAGTCTCCTCAGAAGGTGGAGGCGACTTTGGCCCTTCTTGTACAGGGCGTCGGTGTTGTGCGACCAGTCCAGTTTATTGTTGAGGTGAACACCCAGGTACTTGAAACTGTCCACCTCCTCAATGTCCTCCCCCTGGATGTTCACCGGTGTGTGTGGTAGTCTCTTCCTCCTGAAGTTCATCACCATCTCCTTCGTCTTACTGGTGTTCAAGCACAAGTGGTTGGATCACACCAGTCCACAAAGTCCATGATGACCGACCGGTACTCCAGTTCGTTCCCCTCGGACACCCGGCCCACGATGGCGGAGTCATCGGAGAACTTCTGCAGATGACAGCTGTCCGTGTTGTAGGTGAAGTCCGACGTGTAGATGGTGAAGAGGAACGGTGAGAGGACGGTGCCCTGAGGGGCCCCGGTGCTGCAGACTACCACCTCAGACTCACATACTGTGGTCGGTCCGTGAGGTAGTCAATGGTCCATGCAGTGAGATGTTCATCCACTCCCACGTCCTCCAGCTTCCCTCGCAGCAGCGCCGGCCTGATGGTGTTGAAAGCGCTGGAGAAATCAAAGAACATGACCCTCACAGCGCTCGGGCTCCCGCCGGGCTCCAGGTGGGTGAGCGCCCGCTGCTGCAGGTAGATGACGGCGTCCTCTACTCCGATGTTAGGCCTGTAGGCAAACTGCAGTGGGTCCAGGGTGGAGCTCACCACAGTGCGGAGGTGGGTGAGGACGAGCCGCTCCATGGTCTTCATCAGGTGGGAGGTCAGGGCGACTGGTCTGTAGTGGGCCGGTTCCCTGGCGTGTGCTGTTTTAGGAACCGGGATCACACAGGAGGTCTTCCACAGGACTGGGACCTTCTCCAGGCTGAGGCCCAGGACCTGGGAGAGCTGGTCTGCACAGGTCCTCAGCAGCCTGGGACTGATGCCGTCCATGGTCCTGTGGCTTTCCTCTGCTTCAGTCGCCTCAGCTCTCTCCTCACCTGGTCCGGTGTGATGGAGAGGGGAGAGTCAGGGGCGGACGGGGGTAGAATGCTGTGGGTAGGGCAGGTGATTGAGGAAGTCCGTATGGTGGGGGCTGGAGACGTGGGTGCGGGGGGGCAGGAGGCAGGTGAAGGTACGCGTAAACGTGGCCTGACTTTTTCAAAATCTCCATTTTAGTTGGAGTTTTCAGAAATAATTGTTTTCAGTAACTTCAGTTAGTTAAAAAAAGCCAAAACACACTGAAATATCACAGTCTCTGTGTAAACAGGGAAAACAAAAAGGTGGAAACAAGTTCTTGGTCTTGCGAACACTCATCCAGAGCTGAATACTAACTATTTGGTCAGCTTCAGCTATCTTAGGTCCAAACAAATAGCTTTGGTGATATTTGAAATAAAATTTATATGGGCTACAAGCTGCAATATTCATGCTGAATCAAGAGGTTTTAATGATTGTTGTCGTTTTACTGAGCCGTTAGGACGACAGCGTGAAGTTGGACTGTTTTTGGAATTCAACTTTAAAACTTTAAAAAAAAGTCCTTAACTCTCAGTATATACCAGCATTTTACCGTGCGCTCCTCATTTTTATATTACAGACCATATTTAAAGCAGTTCTAGATATACAGAACCCCCTCTGGTTAGTTTTACCACAGTAAACATTTCCCCGGAAGTTACCGGTAACTTACCGGCTTGTGAGCCGGTGACGGACGTGCTTTTCTCGGCCTCCCTCGACTGGACCGGAATCCAGTTCGCCATTTCCGGAGAAACGCTCAGGAAGCGGTTCTGCTTCACGCGATGAACTCTCTCGTCCTTTTTCTCGTCCATGTTGCGGCAAAGTGTCCGTCAAAGTGGTGGCGATTTGCGTTAATTTGACAGATTCACCTTTTTTTGTTTTTAACGTTTCCGTCACTTCCAATCGAAACCTGTTGCCGTAGTAACCGCTGGTTCTGTGCAGCGCGAGACCGAAATCTTCCCGCGTTTGTTATTGTGTGGAAAAACTAGTCTTCTCTTTACAAAATAATTAATAAATAAATGGGTTTTTTTTATGTTTTTTGCCCGCTTTTGTATGTTATTCCATCCATTTCTGGAATATATAATTTATTGTTTACACAAAACAAACCTGTATTTTGGATTCCAACCCTTCAGACTGACAGATAATAATACTGACTGCCAATTGTTCTAGAGCTAAATTGTAACATTACAAAATTATATTCTATTCAAAGAGCCTTTCAAGACGAGGATAATAAGGGTAATCCAGCAATAACTTGCGTTAAAGTTATGACTAGACTAAAGCGGGAGTGCTTTCGAACCTCACTTTAGATGTGATAATAGGGACAAAGTATAAACTGGATTCAAAAGAGAATTGCTTGATGATTAATCTGAAAAAAATGACATGTCTTAAACATGTCTTTTCTTCCCAACAGTCTTTGTTGTCAAAATATTGGCTCAGTTTTCCTTTTACCAGCTAATCAAATATGCATTTATAATCACATAACTGGTCACAGGTCTATGAAGTAGTTTTCTTACACTCAGTAATCCAGAATGATTAAAAAACAAACAAACAAAAAAAAGCTTTCAGGTTATTTATTACAATTATTAAACTATTTAATGGGATAATACAAATGTATTCACAACAGGTAGTTTAGATGATATCTGATTTCATGGAGTGTGGCGAGTACAAGAGGCTCTTTTTGTAGACCTTTAGAAACGAACTGCAGCATTTGCATTTTATTTGTGACAACAGTGTTTGAAGTGAGCAACATAAATGAACATCTGTACGCCTCGACTCGTGCTTTCAAAGACACCTGTTGGAAAAGTGCCTTTGAACAGCTGAACAATATAATTCATCTTAGATGAGGTTTCTTTTTATTTGTTCATTAGATAATAATTTCATATTGCACTTTTCAGAACATATGTTACACAAAGTGCTTTACAGTAAAAACACAAACAGAAAGTCTACTATAACGTGTGTTCAGAGCAAATGTGATGCAGGAAATGAAAACAAAGGAGGCAACCAGGTCTCTATTGTTATAATTTAATTTAATGTTGAATGAAGTACAGAAAATATAGAGTACAATCAAATCAAAGAGTTGTACTAGAAAGAAAAGAAAAAAACAATTGATGATTTCAGCCAACTAAGTTATGTTACCAGTAGCTCTCCCATGAGCTTCTAGTTAAACTAATAAAATATTAAACTAATAGCTATGGAATTATCCTTCTGAGAGTAACAAAATAAAGATTTGGTCATTTGGAGTGCAGCACCTCAGAAAATGACAAGAGGCTCCACATAGCTGTGTTTGCACATTAAACAGAAACACACACACACGTGCACACACACACACACACGTGCACACACACACAAACACACACAGCTCAATCAAGAACTTTTTTTTTTTTTTTTACGTAACATGGTCTGTGAGGTGCAGCCATAAACTGCGAGATGGAAGAATATTTGCCGGCAAATACTTTGTGATTAAAGGTCCCCGAAATTCAGCGTGGCTTTAAATTGCTGTAAACATGAAAGAAATGTAACAAATTCTACACGATGACACTCCTTTCTGACCGCCAATAGGAAAATATTTATTCTGTCCCTCAATTCAAAACAACAGTGTCACTTTGTGGAAGTAAAATCGATGTAAATGTAGTCGAAAACCAAAGCTTTCTGAAAAGTCAAAACTGGTTGAAATGACATAAAGAAAAAAATACTACTGACTCACAATGAATCTAAAATACTGACTGATCACATCATATTGATCTGGTAACTGCATCCAAACTGTAAAGCAGGATCCGGTTGCATGTCACTTATATTTGTTCATTTTGCTTCCAAGCATCAGAGTGTCCACCTGTTTACCTGCTCCAAACCTTTAGGAAACTAAAAAAAAAAAAAGAAGAAGGATGTAATAGGCAACCAATCAACCTACCTATGGCTGTTGAATAAGCGTGACTGACGCGGGTTGCCTCAACATATTATTCTTCCCTCTGCCAGAGGACCAGCGTCTCGTTACCTCCAGTGCTAAAAGGTGGGAAGGCTTTTGACCTCGTCGCTGAATGTGGTTGGAATCAGATGAAACATGAAATCTCACGCTACAGATGCAAAAATTAAGGCAACAGCGCCGTTTCTGATTCCCGCCGTGTCGGTTGAATTTCCTCGCGGTCACAAGAGGTAAAAAAAACAACAACAAAAAAAACGTTCACGCTTATTTCTGTGGTGAAGGTTGAAGAGCTGTAGGAAAAACGGGTGGAGACGAGAAGGTCTTACCCCGCGGAGGAGCAATGACTCCAGGCCGTGTGCGGACACCTTCCCTGCCCGTCCCGTGTCGTCCGTGTGGCAGTAATTCACACGTCAAACCACCACTGAGTGGCTCGAGGGCAGCAGGAGGGACCCCCCCCCCTCCCCTCTGGAGGAGGGGGGGGGGGGGGGCGGCGGCGGGCGACCCACTGGTGCCGGGGAGAGAAGCATGCAAAGGTCGTCTTCAAGTACGGGAGCCCCTCTGTGCTTCACGCTTTCCTAATGTCAGACATGCACACACTCACACACACACACACAATCGCACCGACGCACCCGCAAAACGAGCGCCAAAAAAATAAAAACCCTCTTATTTCCCAAAACTGCCAAAGTGAGCGAAGGCATCTTGTTTGGGCGGCACGGCGGCCGGGGAGATGGCGTGCGTCAAGCCCATCCCGACTCCCGGCACCGCCATGCCGCCCATCATCACTGGAGCCGTCATGCCCATATTCATGCTCATGTTCATTCCCACCATGCCCTGGTTCGCCGCCATCCCGCTCTGCAGGCCCGTGGTCATGGAGGGCGGCACGCCGCCGGGCAGGCCCATCGCCATGGCGGGAGCGGCTGCTGGTCTTATGGGCGTCGCGTGGGGGGGCGAGCTGAGGGTCAGTCCTCCGAAGTTCTGGGCCAGCAGGTTGACAGGAGGCACGCCTGCACATAGTGGGCGGGTTTTGAGTAGAAAACGCCAGTAATAGATTATAAATCGCTCCGTTTTTTTTGCTGGAATATTAGAATTATCAATCAAATTGACGGATAATCAATCAATGTACTGTCTCTGCATTTAAGCGCATCTCATCCAGAAAGATGAAATCCTTCAGATTATTACCAAAAAAAGAAAACAATTTTTTAAATCCACAGAGGAGCCAAAATACCTTGTTGCTGAATGATGTTGTTGAGTGTGGGAGGCGTCTTGCTGGGATTGAGGCCGGCCGACAGGAAGTCCAGACTGATGTTCACGGAGGGGTCGGACCACGTTGACCCCAACGACCCCTGACCTCCAACACCCACCTTCTGCTGTTGTCCCATCGGCTGCTGAGACGACATCCCTGCCAAACTCTGAGACCGTGGCGCAACGTTAGTCGTTAATCTGTTCCAACGGAAACGACGACGGCGTCTTTTGAGACGAGCGACACCGACCTGCTGCGAGCGTGAGAGCGGCATGGCGGGCATGGCCACGCATCCTCCCGGCGTCACGCCCCCCAGAGAGAACGTCAGGCTCTGTGAGGCGCTGAGCGTCGTGTGTGGACTGGTCAGCTGGTGGCCGACGCCCCCCATGAGGTTGAAGAGCTCGGCAGAGGGCGGGACGGGGGCGGGGCCGGACGCCGGCGCCGCGGGCGACTGGACGCCGTCGAACAGGTCGGCGGCGGGCCGGGAGGGAGCCGAGCGGGACGGAGCCGGCGGATTGGCCGAGAAGGCGCTCCAGTCTCCGAACTCCCCGTTCCCGGTGGACGACGGGGCAGCTGGACGCAAGGCAGTGGTGCGTCAGTGGCGGTACATCAATCCTTATCCTTCTCAAAAAAATATGCATTCGCCGCCGTTTGTGTGGTGATGAGCTTCGGTGCAAAGAGAAGTGGAGGGAGAGGAGAGGGAGAGGAGAGGTTTACCAGCGGAGGTGGGGAGGCTGGCGGACGCTGCCGGGGAGGAGAAGTCAGCGAAGCCCCCGATGAGGTCAGAACCGCCGCCTGAACAGACGAACAGAAACATAATGGCCGTCACTGATCAGGTTTCTGTAAAGGCCTGTGGGGATGCAGGAGGCGGGGACAGAATGCAGTGTCCCTCATGGTTATTAGGTGGTTGACTCTGTGGGAAAATACCCTCTGAACTGCTGAGAGACTTTTACTGCACTGAGCTTCTTTCCTCACTATGTTTCACCATTACATCATCTCACTATTGTTCCATCTCGCCCTAAATCCCAACCGGAACAGGAGAAAGTCTCCTCCTCCGAGTTTCTTCCCGTTTGGGAATTGTTGTTTTTTTTTACTCTGTTAAAGTGCCACGTTGAGAAATGAAATTGCACTGAACAGACTGGAAGTCTTCCCTCAACAGGAAGTGAGGGCAGGCAGCACGGACCTGTCGTAGCGCTCTGGTTGGACGAGGGATCGATCACCAGCAGATCTGCGAGGCCACTGCTGGACTGTCTGCCTGATGACTGAACACAGCACAGACATTAAAAACATTATTATTATCTTTTTTTTAAATTAACATACACAGAAAAAAGCAAACGTGACGTTAAGGGAAAGAGAGACGGCGTGCACCTTGTCCTCTGGACTCTTGTCCCCGGTGTAGTGGGCGGCGGCGCCCAGGTCCAGGGTCTTGCTGCTCGTGGCGCCGCTGCGTTTCCGCGTGGTGGTGGTGGTGGTGGTTTCCGTCGCCTGTGTGATCTGGATGCTCTTTGTTGTGACGGTTTCCTCCTCGTCTTTGAACTCCAGAGCCTCCTGCCTGCCGTTTCTCGACGCTCTGTCCTCCTCGTTGTCGCTGTGGCAACCAGAGGAAGGCCGCGTTCAGGCTCGGCGAGCGATCTCGGCAGTGATCTTTTGTGTATTGTCGATCGGTTGTGCGATTAGGCAACACGGCGGTGATTTAAACGCTGGCGCTTGGCGTGACGTTCAAGCATTCACCCCCCCCAGGTGGAGCTGTGGACGTGTGGGATGCTCACCTGATTCTGTCGGGCGAGTCGTCGCGCTCCTTCTTCCTGAACTTGTTGAGCGTGTCGTCGATGGTGCTCCCGATCTTGTCGCTGATCTCCCCCAGTTTCTCGCTGAAGGGGAACGAGCCCCTGCTCTTGTCCCAGTCTTCGTCCCACTTGGTGCGGTCCAACTCGTTCGCTTGTGAGGGGGAAGAGACGCAAAGGCCAGGCGTGACCAGATCCTACTTTCACCACATTTGGCTTATCGTCCTGGATATTTGATCTTTGGGGAGGAATATTATTCCCGAAATTGAATTTTCTATGTAAGAAAGTGCAATACCGTGCATTGATTTTTCTTTTTTGGGGGGGATGGGGGGGGGAGATTTGTTATCAAAAGCATTAATGAAAAAGAAAAGCCTCGTTTTAAAATGACATATTACATCATTGATTTTCACAGTTGAGTATTTTGTCATTTCATCAGTTTTGAAAAAACACATTTTTATCCATTTGAGACTAAATTGAGGGTTGTTGCAAAGAAAAAATGTGAGTAGTATCTATCAAATGTTAGTAAAGTTCTAAAAATATACGACGTACTATAGGATCAGAGCTGTGACTAGTTACTAGTTGTTTTTTTCAGAGATCAGACTGTGGGCCTCTCTGCACTCAGAACACCGTCTGATTTGAGATCAGTCCCACGATGCGTCGCCTGTTTGTGGTTGTTGTTGACACGTGTGCATGATAAAGCGTCCACCTCCCCCAGAGGGCCACCACTAGTCAATGCATTGGACTTGTTAACTAACCCGGCCTGTCGCGTTTCATTCCATTGTTGGTGAAGAGATAAACACGGAGTTCCTTCAGATCACTTCCACCAATGGAACCACGGCTGGAGGTTTGTTGTCAACGTCACTTAAAGGTCACATTTAGCGACTAAACCACCTGAATACAGTCAAAGTCAGTCGTCAAGTCAAAGCCCTTGAGATTTCCTGACGTGACGATGACTCTGTGTGTTTAAAACGGTGAAAAATCTGCAGCTTCTTTCACGAATATCCCGATGATCATTTGGACAAAGCGGTGTGTTGGGTTACTTACAGTTCTTAAAGCCGTCGCCGCCCCCGCCGCCGCCGCCGCCACCGCCACCGCCATTGCCACCCCCACCGCCGCCGCCTCCTCCTCCTCCTCCTCCTCCTCCTCCTCCTCCTCCTCCACCTCCACCTCCACCTCCTCCTCCCCCCATACTGTCAGAGGAGACTCCGATGTATTTGTCTTTGTTCTTCTTGGCCTTCTTCCTCTCCTCTCTCAACCGGTCATCGTCCTGGATGAACTCCACCATCTCCTTCACCTTCTGACGCACGTTGATGCCCTGGTCCTTGCCGTTCTCATCTGGACCCGGACGGGAGAAAGCGGGATTGTGTCGTTATACTCTCTCCGGCTCAAGCCACGTGTCGGGAACGTGCCGCGCGCCTCCCAGAGCTTCGGTTTCAGAACGCGAAGCGGATATGCGAGGAGACGCTCACGGGCGGGACTCACCGATGAAATGGTAGTTCTCCAGAGAGCGCAGGTCGTAGATGTGTTCTCTGGCGCTGGTGACGACTCTCTCCGAGCCGTTTCTGATCAGGTAGGCCAGCAGCAGTAAAGCCTGCGAGACGGGGGGGGGAGAGATTGAGATTTCAGCGTTTTAAGAACTGGAGGTATTGGTCTTTTCTCAGACGGCTGAAAAGTCCCACCAGCCGTGCGCTCCTGTATTCTTATACTTAATGAAACCACAAACCGACTCTCCGTGCATAGAATTGATCATCTTTGCAAATCTGTCCTTCATGAGTATCCAAGGGGTTGGAGTTTAAACTACGCAGCATTAGATTCATCTGAGACAAATCTGAATTTGTACTCTTTCTGTGTGATGTTTTCATGTTCTCCCCGTGTACGAGCGGGCACTTTTTAAAAAGGTACTTTGGTGTCCGGTAATGTTTTAGAAGCGAGGGACATTGGGGTTTGAGCTAATCTGTGACTCTTAACTTGTCCTTTGGGGGGTTTGAGGGGTGGGGTTTTGTTTAAGCTAAGCTAAGCCGTCAACTATTGAATATTGCACATTTTAACTTCTATTTTAAGATGTGTTGCTTTCTTTCTTCTGCCTATAGTCTCTAACTTTCTTATTATTTCTATTCTATTCTGAGCGATAGTCTATATTGACTCTTTTATTCTTGGCTGCTATATGACCACACTATGCGACTCCACGTTCAGCAGAACGTACAACAAAGCTCACGTTGAATTAGACTTGTTTGCCTCTCTCTGTGTTTGCTTTGCCTCAAGCCATTAGAAACGCTGAGAAACTGCTCCAGTGCCACTTTCAATCACACTGAGAGATTCCCGACTCCAAAACCACTGAACTTCATTACATGCACAATCCTGCAGCAGACATTAAAAAAAAACAACAAAACCACCCAGCAGACTAAAAATGGCGGAGTCACATTGAGACCTTGTAGACCCGTCTCCAGTTCTTCTTGTTGTCCTTCAGCATCCTGGTCCACAGCATGTTCATCACCTCCGGGAACTGCTCGTACATGAAGGTCGATCTGTGCACATGAAGCATCGCGCAGCCGAGGTGAAGCGGGATCCCGTCGACCCCGGCACGTACCCGGCTCGCCGGAAAGCGCGCGAGGAGCGTGCGTGACGAACGCGTGCGACACCTACTTGGCTATTTCTCCCATGAGCTGTCCGGACGGCCCCCAGGGGTCGTCGTTGGTGGCCTCTCTCACCTTGGACTCGATCTCTGAGTAGTTCATCACTACGTTGGTGCTGTCGACACAAACACATTTGTATTGGAACTTCAGTCACAGTTCATTATTATCATTATTATTATTATGAAGAGTCCTCGGGTGAGTCAGGTTTGCTGGTCGACATCGATTCACGCTCCTGTTGGACCATCAACTGATAGATTTCACACCATAAAACATTCAAATGTTCCTAAATCACATCCCGGAGCGTGTATGTGACACGACCCAGCACGACGGAGAGCCGTTTGTCTGATGGCAGAAAAAAATAAAACGTGACTTGATGAATAATGAATGTACCCTGAAAGTCTGCGTGCTGTACACCTGTCTTCTGTGTGTGTGTGTGTGTGTGTATATTGTGTAGCATTTAATTGCAAGATGTTTGTTGAGCATGTGAGCCCAAACACACACAAAAAAAACCCACACGGCACACTTCCTCTCCGTTCTTGTATCGTCTCTTCACTGCCACTCCTTCCTGATTTTTTCTTTTCCTTAAATCTTTAATCCGCTGCTCCTCCCGAACTTCAATCATCTCAGTCTTCCTTTCTACCTCGGCAGCTGCTCTCTCCTCCTGCCTCTCCCCTCCATCTCTCTGCCGCCACCTCAGCCGACAGAAGACAACACGTGAAGCGAGCCGCCTCTGTGTCCTTATCAGTGGATTCAATACTCGCAGTCGCCATTCTACTATATCAACACCACCCTTAATCTGTGTGTGTGTCTGTGTGTGTGTGTGGGGGGGGGGGCACGCCGGCCGCTGCCAGCTCTGTAGAGAGGCAGCAATAATAGAAGGTATTCATCACACCCAGCCAGCAGACGAGAGCTGCTGTCGAGCTGGAGCCACACTGAGGTCTCCGCCTGAGACGTCTTCAACGCTGCGTCTCGTCTTCTCACGGCCGTTCACAACACACAGCACTGTTCTGTGTTTATCGCTCTTGATTATCGCGCATCATGACACAAAAGATCATTTAAAAAAATAAATAAATAAAAAATGAATGTCAAACACATTTCATTTCAGAAGGCACCTGCAGCCAAATTTCCTATCGAGTCACAATAACCTTTAAACTGAAGCGTTCACTTTTCGTTGTTGTCGTGGGGAGGAGGGTATGAGATGAACGTGGCCTTATGTTGGACACCCCCGCTTTGCAATACGTGATCAGACGGCATAATGATTTGCAGAAAACAAAAAAAACTTCAAAGTCGATTGAACCTAAATCTGGATTGTATTATAATAGCATGGAATCTCTGCAAAACACTCAATGATAGAACAAACTGCTGCCATTGCAATCAAATTAATATATCTTAAGGCCGTCTCAAACGCAACATTCAAGCTATTCGAGTGGGATGTAATGCAGGGATGTGATTCATCACACTGTATTGTAGTTGTAAGTATACAGTACTTAACATTATATTATCATGTGACCTATATAAAAGTATACTAATCTAAATGTATGCCACATTGCACTAATCTCCATATTAATGATGATGATTTGATGAGACCTCATACAGTTTCTGTCCTGGAGGCACTAACACAGCTGTTTGACGTCTTTTTAATACAAGTACGTGTTGCCGAAACTATATAAAACCCCTTAAAGTAGACTATTGTGCCGTTACTGTTTTTAATACTTGTTATCATTGTTCATATTCTTTTTGCAAATCTTATCACTGTCCATATAAAGGAATATCTTATCTTATCAGCCAAGGATGTATTAAATCATTGGTGTTTGATTGTTGGCAAGAGTGTGTCAAAACTACAACGCGGATTTTGTCGAAATTTAGATAGATATAAAGCCATGGAAGATTCTATTGAATTTGGGAAGTGATCCAGAATTGTTGGGGGGGGGGGGGCAACCTTCTCTTACAAGTTAAAAATGCACAGATCAAGAACAGCAGAGAAGTAAAACATTACAAATCGATTTACTGAGGTTAACCAGGGTTCAGACTTTCTGGGCGTTATTTAATACTGAGGACCTTGTCAATGGTTCAATGGTACTGTACAGTACAACACTTAAGTAAACCACAATCTAACCATTGTGGACTAATCAACTGCCTTATATTGACATTATAATGGGTTTTCACTAAGTAAAGAGGTTATTGTTACTGTATAAGACACATTGCAGTCTATTTAGCAAATCATGCATGCATTTTCCTGCAGAAAAACACAAACCAGGCCACATAACCTGACGGCATTGTCTTATTTGAAGTGCTTGCAGAGTAGAATTGGACTGGAGCTCAGTTTGGGCTGCAAGCTGCTGCTGGTCTTCCTCATCCCGCATGCATTGTGCTTGCGCATTGTTCATGCAACAAAGACACACATCGAGAGAGAAGCATGCGTGGTTACATGTGCAAAAAAACAACAATGTGACGTGGGGCAGCAGCTCCAGCATGAAGTGAGGCGGGACGTTCTGCTGGGCAGCCAGCGAGCTTTGTTCGGTACTACGGGGGTGTTTGGGCCTCGTTGTACGGATGGAAGAGGGGATGTTTGGGGCACAGACACTCGTCTTCTCCCTAATAATGCTCGTCTTCCGACGTGAGGTTGAGTGGGTGAGCGGTGGAGTGAGCAGGCGCCACGAGAGAGGGACAGGGCGTGATTCTGCAGCAGCCCCCACCCCCCCCGGTCACTGGACCCTCGACCCGGGCTTAGCCATGCTATCGCTATCGCTATCGCTATCCGCTAGCTGCACAGCTTCCGTTCTTCAAACTGAAAATATTTTAAAACGTCCACTTTAAATGAAGTGCATCTTCGCGCACGAGTTGAATAAAACGTCACAGAGACGCACCGGGCGGCGGGCGACGCGATAAAGCGTGGTTTTTTTTGTGTGGAACAAGGTTACGGATTGGCAGCTCGCCAGCTAATTGAGGCTAACAGCTGAGGGCTATGGGCGTGACGTCACGGCCCGCTGTCATCAGCGGTAAAAGCTGCTGATGCTGGCCGGCCGGGGCCGCTCGGCGAGCAGCCGGCTCCGGCAGCCGCCCCGCTCCTCCCGGTACTCACGCTTTGTCCACCAGCTCCCGGACCTTCCACATGTTCAGCATCTCCCCACGGACCCGCGGGCTGGCCGCCTCGGTACTGCGTCGCCCCCCCCCCCTGCGTCTCTCTCAGCCCCCGCTGCCAGAGGTGGTGTCCGGTTACCGACGACTTTAATCCCCGCGACCGCTTCTCGCTGAGCTCCGCTGGAACCTTCTGCCGCTGCGGGTAACGGACCGGCCCCGGTTGCTACGGAAACGTCGTTCTCCCTCTACGTCACTGCTACGACGTCGTATGCTCGCGCTCGCTTGTACACGTTTTTTTTTTTTTATATGGTCATTTTATTTTCCTCTAATGCAAACCTCTAGTTTCATTTCGTTTTCGTTTTTTGTTTTTTTTATTTTGAACATGCTGAAATTTAAATATCAAAATTAGTAGAGCACAATCAACCAAGATATAAATAAATAAATGATGTGAATAAATTACACTTATATTTTTTAATACTATAATGAAGTATGACATATAATAAACACAACAAAGCATAATGACAATGGAATGATTTTAAAAATCTAACAAATAAATAATTAAAAATCTCTCTCTCTAAAAAAAAAACCCAATTAAAACAATAAATATATATATATATATATATATATATATGGAATGATTTAAAAAATCTGACTAACAAATAATTATAAATCTCTCTCTAAAAAAAAATATATATATATATATATATATATATATATATATATATATAAATCAAACTTTATTTATAGTGCACTTTTCATACAATGAAACATGTAACACAAAGTGCTTCACGTAAAAGATTAAAGATTAAAAAGAAAAATTAAAAGAAAACAGCACACACACGCACAACCACACCCCCACATACACCCCCACCCACCCACACCACCAACCCCAATTGCCCGTGTCAAAATATAATGTAAGAATTGCCAGGCACTGATGCTCCAGGAGAGAAAACACCCTCCTAGTGGGCCGTCCACACCACATACATATAGGACGAAACGAAGATGAAACGTCGCCCCAGTCTGAGGTCAAGAGCGCTCTGGAGCAGCTTTTCATCCAGGTACCGTTATCCTGACTCCTCCCCCAGTCCCCACTGCTGAACTACATGGACACAGCATGATGCTGCCACCACCATGCTTCACTGTAGGCCTGGTATTGGCCTGGTGATGACGCGTGCCCAGTTTCGTTCAAACATGACACCTGGCAGTCACACCTCAGAGTTCAGTGTTTGTCTCATCAGACCACAGAATGTTGTTTCTCGTGGTCTGAGAGTCCTTCAGGGGCTCTTTGGAAGACTGCAGGTGTGAATTTAGCACAGCTGGACTCCAATGAAGCTGCAGAAACATCTGAAGGATGATGATTGTAAAAAAAAAAAAAAAGATGCAGCTGAGCTCAGTTTTGAACTCCCTGGCAAAGGCTGTGAATACATGATGTATACATGACTTCTTGGATTTTTATTCTTTATCAACTTTTTAGACATTGTCATTATGGGGTGTTGTGTGTAGAATTCTGAGGAAAAATGCAAGCAAAACTTTGAAACCTTCCCAGACGCACTTTGTATGGGCCTCTCCCAGTCTTCCATCACAGCCTGCAGCTCGTACAAAATGCTGCAGCACGTCTTTTAACGGACAGCCCCAGACGTGATCACGTCACCCCGGGTTATTTACGTTATTCCCCTCTGCCTTCCAGTCCAGCCGAGGATCCTTTTTAGATGTTTATTGTTTGTTTTCAGAGCTCTTAATGTCCTCACTCCAACTTATTTATCTGAGCTTTGGACTCTACGGGACCAAAGAGAAGAGCCCGGAGGTAGAAATATAAACATTGTGGTGACGGTGCGTTCTCCGTCGCGCCTCCCACACTCTGGGACAAGTTCCACACTGAGATTCACACCGTCACACACCTTGGTCTTCTTCAGTCCAAACTGGTTTTTACCTCATTTTTGTGAGATCTATGTTTTAGTGCAGTCTTGTTGCTGTTTATTTTGACAGTTTTATTGAATGTTTTACTGTGCTCTTCGCTGTGTTGTTTTTTAAGCTGTGAAGCACTTTGGTCAAGCTCAATACCTTGGAACAGGAAAGCGTCAAGTGTGGCCAAGGGCCTTGAAAATCAAAGCCTCGATGAACACGTCAGACCTTGTTGTGCTCTGCTGGAGGTTTGTACGCTGCTGGAAGCTGCAGGGACGAGACGTACGGCAGCTCTACGTGTGCACGTGTTCAAAGAAAGAGTGCGCTTCTTAATTATAATGAAGAAAAATGATGTATTCAAATTGAACCGGAAGGTTCAGAACGTGCAGCTTCTTGTCTAATAATAAAATGGCAGGTGACCCGGACAGAGACAAAACTGCGTCACTGCACGTGCAGGCGGAAAAGGAATTAGAAATACTGGCCCCCCCCGTTAACACCCACTGACGCATTTCTTCCCTCCAGAGGTGTTTGCTGAGGAGGAACGTGGCGATGTGGCTCCTCCATGTGTAGGTGGTCACGAGCTGCAGGAACCGCACGTGAAGCAATTAGTCTCCCTCCTTCCTGCAAACAGCCGGAAGCATGAATGAGCGGCGAGGAGGGAACACGGTGGAGGTCGTGACCTCGCACCACAGCTGGCTCGGTAAAGGTTTGCACAATGGCACCTTTCTTTAAAGGCGGCAGATTGTTCCAACTTTGCTCCGATTAAGCAGCTTAAATGTGAAGAAAAACTCACGAGTCAACATTAAATTAAACTCAATCGTATGATTTTTATTTCATCGTTAGTTTACCGGGTTGGTCAGTCAAGAACCAGTTCTCATTGGAAATGACTTGCTGGTCAAGAGGCAGAAGAAAAGCATAGAAACAAATATATGAAGACCCAGACTGGAATGTGGCTCCATCTGGAATCCGGCCCAAGGTTGGAATTCCACGTTGAACTCAAAGACGACAACACATTGCCAAAAACACCATTTGATCTGATTAGAAAACAGTTTGTTAACGTGTTGATTATTAACAATGAAGGTATTTAATACAAATGGGAAATAGTCTGCAAATAAATGAAAAGATGAGACAAACGTGAGTTGTGAAGTGGTTAAATGCCTCGAGCGTCTCAGCTCATGGCTGAATGTGACATGAGCCCAATGCCAAAGCAGAGATGTGTATTATAGATAAGCTGGCTCAGTATTTGGGTCTCCAATCTGCTGCAGTCTAATAATGATAGACTCATGCAGATTTTGAAAAAAAGTACAACTTGTCTTGTTTTGAAATAGGGCTTGAATCTATTCAGTTTTTCCACAGACAGGAGAGATATTTAAATAGTTTTACCCTTCGTGAAAGTTAACAAAATGTACTGTTACTATTAAAAAAAACACACAAAAAAACACTTGATATGTGCACAGTGATGATTGAACAGCTGGCAGTAAGTCGCAGGTATTCATGAGTGTGTGGGAGAAGCAGAAGGTTATCCAGCCCATCTTCCTCATCCTCCTCATCCTCATCACCCTCTTCATCCTCTTCACCTCCTCATCCTTCTCACCCTCCTCATCCTTAGCACCCTCCTCACCTTCCCCATCCTTAACACCCTCCTCATCCTCCTCACCCTCTTCATCCTCCTCATCCTCCTCATCCTCCACACCCTCTTCTTCCTTAACACCCTCCTCATCCTCCACACCTTCCTCATCCTCCTCTTCCTTAACACCCTCCTCATCCTCCTCACCCTCCTCATCCTCCACACCCTCCTCATCCTCCACACCCTCCTCATCCTCCTCATCCTCCACACCCTCCTCATCCTCCACACCCTCCTCATCCACCTCACGAGATGGAAACATCTTAACGTGACCTGAGCCTGCAGAAGAAGCTGACAGGAGCTGCAGCGCCCATTCCCGCCGTCATCTCCAGGTTTTTAATTCTCAGTTAGTTATTTCGTCAGTGATGCTCCAGGTGCCGCAGGGCAGCAACCTGAGCAGCGCGCACGGCGCGGACGCGCTGAGCCGCGCGGCGCACACCGCGGCGGCCGTCGCGCTCGGCTTCATCCTGGTCCTGGGCTTCCTGGGGAACTTCCTGGCGCTGCTGGTGTTCTCCCGCTTCCCCGGGCTGCGGACGCCGGTCAACCTGCTGCTCATCAACATCAGCGTCAGCGACATGCTGGTGTGCGTCTTCGGCACGCCGCTCAGCTTCGCCGCCAGCGTGCGCGGCCGCTGGCTCACCGGGACGCACGGGTGCCGCTGGTACGGATTCTCCAACGCGCTGTTCGGTGGGTGATCCAGGTCGTCACAAGCCCCCGAGTGATCTTAACCCTCCTTCCCGCAGTTGGTCAGTCAGTAGAGCAACTTTGGAGACGCTCGTCTGGTTGAGGAGTCGAGATTCAAAAGTGTTCAGGTTTGGTTTTAAACTCTAAAGAATCAGTCTGGGTCTAACTGGGTCTGAGACAATAGATGATGCTGGTTCAAGGTCCGAGGTCTGCAACCTGCAGCTCTGGAGCCACATGTGGCTCTTTAGCCCGTGTATAATGGCACACTGAAGCTTTCAGAAGTTGTTGGTTTTTTTAAGGAAATGACTAGAATTACTTAAATAAAAACAAGTTTAAAAATGAGGAAAACCTGCACAACTGCTTAAAAAAAAAGAGTCAGGCTGAAATATGGTCCCAAAGAATTCTTTAAAAAAAAACAAAAGAAGAAGAAGAACCCGCAATCAGCAGGTCCAGAAGCACTAGAAAATGTAATAAATACTTCCCATCATAAATTGCAGTTGAAATTCATGAATGCATTTTTTTTCTCCTGTACGTATATCAAAACTATACATGGAACCATGAAACCTTTTGAAGCTGTGTTCGCCTTAAAGATCAACATGTTTCGAGTGACAGGAACGTCTCACCTATTGGTGAGACGTTCAGGTGACCAACAGGTGTTGGTCACAGAGGTTGCAGACCAGGTGATGTAAACCAACAGTTTATACGTTTTCACGCTGGACTTCAAACCTCAGAGTCAGAGTCAGCTCAGCGTTCCTTCACTGGCTCGTTTGACCCTCTTCCCAACGTGAAATCGTATTTGTCTCTGGCAGGCATGGTGTCTCTGGTGTCCCTGTCTCTGCTGTCGTTGGAGCGGCACAGCGCGGTGCTGGGCCGGAGCCACTCGGACGGCTCCCAGTACCGCCGGGCCTGGCTGGCCGTCGCCGCGTCCTGGCTCTACTCGTTGGCCTGGACTCTGCCGCCGCTGCTGGGATGGAGCAGGTCGGTGGCGGTGCAGCACATAGAAAAGCAAGGAAATAGAATGGCGTGCTAGTATTTTCAATGTAGACGCATACATACGGCTGGCTTAAAGCAGAGGTGTGAAAGGGACTTTGTAAAAACACCCATAATGCAGCAACTGTAGAAGAAGGTTGTTTTGGTTTTTTTTTTTGGGGGGGGGGGATTTCACTGTATTTTGCACCAGATTGTTTCATTGATAGTTGTCATGGTTTGGTTTTATGTAAATATAGACATTTTGAAAGTGTAAATATGACAAAGAAAAATTAAAAGTTTACCAGTCCAGCCCACTCAACATGAAATAAAGTTGTATGTGGCCCCTGAATTAAAATGAGTTTGACACCCCTGAGTTAAAGCGGTGGAATTATGCAGCTTTTCAACACAAAAATGTTGTTGCTCCAAATCCAGCTTCTCCATTAGAACATCAGATCCTAGGAGCTGCATTCAGAATCTGCTGTGTCTGTGTGAGCTGGACTGGCTCCGCCCACACACGCCCATCTATGGGAAGAGGAGGAAGTACTTCCTCTCGTGGTGCCATGTGCCAGAGCAGAGCTGTCTGATTGTGGGAGGAGTCAAAGGGGGAGGGGCCTACCTTGATTGTGATTGGCTAAACCCCCTGATGACACTACATAGGGTTTGATTTCTGATTGGCTGGTTGGAGCAACACACTTTTTAAAACCTGGAACAAGCCTGGGAGAGAGAGGACACACTTTCTTCACTTCTGGGGCGTCAGTCCTGGAATAGAGACACCTAATTTTCCATAATTTGACCCTGTCAAGATGTCTGAAATGATAAAGAATCAGAAAATCCTCTGAAAGTTTTTTTTTTTTTTTTTAAACAAAACCTGCATTTCAACATGCTGCACTACATTGTTTGTTCATAATGATGTTTGTATAGCTTGTGTTCTTTGTTTCCTTCATGACCAAACGATGTTATTGAGCGACGCTGTCCATAGTGAAAGTGAAAGGTTTCCAGTCCTGGTCATTTGAAGGTCTGCTACCTTCACACGGTGTTCCTGTCGAGAGCTAAACCCCTGAACACTGCGATGTTTCGGAGCAGCTACGGGCCGGAGGGTCCGGGGACCACCTGCTCCGTCCAGTGGCAGCAGCGCTCGGCCACGGCTCGCTCCTACATCAGCTGTCTCTTCGTCTTCTGCCTCCTCCTGCCGCTGCTCCTCATGTTCTTCTGCTACGGGAGGATCCTGCTGGCCGTGCGAGCGATGGCGCGACAGGTCCGCTCGACCTCTGACCTCCAAGTACCGCGTCAATACGATCCACTTGAAAGCAGCGTGTGTGTGTGTGTGTTTTGCCTCCAGGTTGCGAGGATCAACCGGTCCTCCGCCGAGTGGAGGGAAGGTCGGGTCCTCCTGATGGTGGTTGCCATGGTAACGGGCTACCTGCTGTGCTGGATGCCGTACGGCGTGGTGGCGATGCTGGCCTCCTTCGGGCGGCCGGGGACGGTGCCGCCGGCCGCCAGCCTGATCCCGTCGCTGCTGGCGAAGACCAGCACCGTCCTGAACCCCGTCATCTATGTGCTGCTCAACAACCAGGTGAAACGAAGCGCTTTGGTCGTGGCCTGTGTCCATGCTGCCGCCGCGGGACGGGGGAAACGCCATCAGACCGCGAGTGACGCTGCTGTTTTAATATATGCTGAGAGCAAGGAACCTCCAGGGCAAGCTGAACTTTCACCTGACGATATCTACATTCATTTGTTGTACTTTTTACAACTTTCATACAATGTGATATTTGTGCTCCAAACACTTCAACGGAAAAAAAAAAAAACAACAACTTCTACTTCTAAATTGTTTGTTTTTCTCTTTTACTTGTTAGTATTTGAGTGAAAATGTCAATATTTTTGCACCAACAATGTGACATCAATTTGCACAGATTATGTGTAATAACCAGTTAAATGTCACTTACAACAGACTAAAAACTTCATAATGGTGTCGCCATATGGGCCTATTTCATCTTTGGTAAAATATTGCCACAATAACCTTCAAATTTATACTTTAAAGTTTTTCTTGGTCGTGTCGCAGAGTATGTGTTGTGAAAATGCTTTCATTTTCACAAAAGCCAAACAATTACTGTGAATAATGACTCCGATGTCAACATAAAACCACCTTTAACAGTAGATTCTGGTGAAACATTGTTAAATGTCCGACAAACTTCTCCTACAGCTGTTGCATTGTTTGTTTGTTTACATTTTCTTTGTTTATGTCCTGAAAGGTGCAGATTAATAAAGTGTGTTGTGTCTATCTCACCTTCCCTTGACTCCCCCCCCCCCCATCTTCTGCCTCCTCTCAGTTTTCCAGGTGCTTCCTGTACATGATCAGGTGCAGCTCAGAAGCTCCGCCCACTCCGGTCCACCTGATGCTCCCGAGCAGCAGGGCCGTGTGGCTCCACGCCGGACCCGGACCCGGACCCGGACCCGGACCCCCGCTCACAGAGGACCCACACGCCGCCAGAGAGCAGCAGCCCGCCCTGGTGCTGGTGGCCCAGTTAGAGACCCAGAGTGCAACGTGAAATACTCATAACTAACAAAATACTGTAACTATAGGAAAACACAAGAGGAAAATGAGCAGAATTAACTCATTTAGTTTGATCTGGAGCTCATTTGAATGACAATCGTACTTCATCATAGGATTTAAAATTAAACTCTCAGGGTTTTATTTAAATTTGGACTTTCTCCTCGTCGATCGTGAAGACTAAAGTCAGGGGTGTCAAACATGCGGCCCGGGGGCCAGAAGCGGCCCGCCAGAGGATCTAATCCAGCCCGCCATGGGATTTTAAATTTTTTTTTTAAGTATAAATATGAAAACTGACAACGGCAAATTGTCCAAAAAAAACTAATTGTCAAAAATGACATTCAAAACCACCCTTGGTCAGAATTTGACCCCCGACATTAATGCGTCTGTGGAGGTCACATAACGCAACACCTTTCACAATAAAACAATGAGTCCAATTTATGTGAAATGAGACTTTAGACACGTAAACTCAAAACAATTTCCAGATGATGACAAACTGTTTTAATCCCGAATAAAAATATATCAAGATACAGGTGACAAAGGTTTTTTTGTTGTTGCAAATATATCTGATTTCCTCTAATATGTAAATCTCAGAGTAGACTGGCAAATCCTTGCAGTTACAAAAGGATCAAAAGAAGGAAAGACTTTGCATTTGTCCATATCTGCAGTTTAACATGTTATGTTTGACTTGTTGGCCCTCCAGAGGTCAGATCAGGTTGGATGTGGCCCCTCAACTGAAATGAGTTTGACACCCCTGATTTAAGTGATTTGTTTTCATCTTTCTTTTGTCCTTTGGGAATATTCAGCCGTTGTGTTGTGTTGGCACCACTAGAGGGCGTTGTGCCACGCGAGATTAAATATGCTGAGGACTCAAACACAAACACTCACACTCCTTTATAAGGTGACATTTGCAAAACCTTTTTTTTTTTAATTCTTATTATTAATGCGAAACAATTTACAACAGTTAAAAATCATTTCAGATTGTAAATTCCTGAATGGATGGTGAAACATCAAAATAATTTATTAAGAAAATAAACATACGTCTTCAAAAATATACAGTCGTTATGCTTCGATGAACACTTGACGCGGCTCTCGGCGAGTGGGGACGCATTCACATTGTGGCAGAGTCGAGACGGGCGAGTGGACGGACGGCGGACGAGACGACGGACTGGCGTGTGCGGCGAGCTTCCCTGAGCAGGCGGTCCACTCCGGGACGCGAGTCAGTAAATTTTTTTTTTTTTTTAAACACTCCACCAGTGCACGGACAGGAACACTGCACAAAATGTCTTAACGGATGATTTAAAAATACACATGTGACATTTTAAAAACAACAACACTCTTCTGGTGGAATCGCTGCCGGGCTGGAAGTCCGCTGTTGGAAGGTGAATCCGCGCGGCGGCTCTTAACTGGGCCGAGGGTTCTCTGTTGCTTTTAAAGTCTGCAGAGAGACGGGAGAGGGAGTTAGTGATGCTGGGAGGAGTGATGGAGGACCGACGTGGACTTCGTGAGGAGGAGCTGAATTTGACGATAGCGGGATTGATGTGACTGTCATGATGCAGGACACTGAAAAGAAAGAAGTGCTTTCTGTGCCTGAAAGGGCTGAAAACTGCAACTTGTCATCCTATCCTGTGGAGATGCTACGTATGTAGAGATCATACATGTAGATATTATGTATATATGTATTTTTATGTGAAGCATGTCACTGCTGTACTTTCTCCTTGGTTCTTCGAACTTGTAAACTGCTGCTTCATCCACTCTGCCTGCGTCACCGTGGAAACGGGGGGGAAAAACCACGACTTCCCTGAAACATTGCTACTGCGCACCACAGCAAAGACGCTGCACATTATTTGGCACTTTGCCAAGGTATAAAAAAAATCTTACTTTTAAACGTGACAGATTGTTTGGCTTGTTTTAAACCTCGATTTTTATGGTGTACTCTTAAATCTAGTTGCGTGGCGAGATCATTTCCCCGCTTTAAAGTCATGTTCTTCTCAAACTTTAGTGTGAACATCCTGTATTTGTGCTCCTCTCAATGACGGCGCGGAGCTTCAACCTGCGAGTCGTTGTACGGAGCCGCCGAAGCCGCCGCCGCCGCCGCCTCCGCCGCCTCCGCCGCCTCTGGCTTGGTGTAGTCCGGCGGGTTGGCGTGCGGGTCGTAGCCCAGGCGGGCCAGCATGGGGGCGATCTCCGCCATGTCGCCGACCACGTCGGGCGGGATGTTCCCCACCCACTTGGAGAGGGCGTCGGTGTTCACCGGCTTCATCACCTGGTCGGTGGAGCGCTCCACCCTGCACACACAACAACAACAACAACAACAACAGGAAGTCAGGCTTCAACCGCAGAGTCAAATAATCATCACATAAAAAGTGTTTGGATGGAAGGACTGACTTGGAGAGAGAGACGCCCCCGGCCTTCCCGATCAGCTCTTCGTGGTGCAGCACCGCCGGGTCCCACTGCAGCTCCAGGAAGCGGAGCAGCTTCTTCATCTCCCCTCCGGGTGGAGGACGAGCCGCTCGTAGCTGACGGGCAGGCAGCGGGTGTCGCCGGCCGCGTGGCACTGGCTGAACATGGTGTCCACCGCGCTGCTCCACTTGGTCAGGCAGTCCCGGTAGCTGGACAGGTCGAAGCCTGAGATGGTCACCTGGGGGGAGGGAAGACACACTGTGGGGGGTGGAACCTGACAGACGACGACATTCTCAGCTCTGGGAAGGAGGAGGAGGAGGAAGAGGAGGAAGAAGAGGAAGAAAGAAAGAAAGAAAGAAGAAGAAAGAAGCAGGAAGAAAGAAGAAGAAAGAGGAAGAAGGAAGAAAGAGAAAGAAAAAAGAAAGAAGAAGAAAGAAGAAAGAAGGGAGAAAGAAAGAAGGAAAAAAGAAGAAAGAAGAAGAAAGAAAGAAGGAAGAAAGAAGGGAGAAAGAAGGAAGAAGAAAAAAGAAGAAAGAAGAAGGAAGCAGGAAGGAAGAAGAAAAAAGAAGAAAAAAGAAGAAAGAGGAAGAAAGAAGAAGGAAGACGGAAGGAAGAGAGAAAAAAGAAGAAAGACGAAAAAAGAAGAAAAAGAAGAAAGAGGAAGGAAGACGGAAGGAAGAGAGAAAAAAGAAGAAAGAAGAAGAAGAAAGAAGAAGAAAGAGGAAGAAAGAAGAAGAAAGAGGAAAGAAGAAGAAAAAAGAAGAAGAAAGAGGAAGAAAGAAGAAGAAAGAGGAAGAAGGAAGAAGGAAGGAAGAAGAAAAGAGGAAGAAGAAGAAGAAGAAGAAGACTGTTGCACACCTTGCGTGAGATCATGGAGTGGACGGTGGCCCGCCCGTCACGCAGCATGAGCACAAACTTGGCTTTGGGGAAGATGCGGGCGAGGTACGACAGAGACTTCAAGGCAAACGGGTCTTTATTGCAGAGTCGAGGCGCCGGCTCCCCGTGGCCCACGATCACCTGCAGACACCACCGGGTTAAGCTCCTCTCTTCATACCACACAAACTTTTATGTAGAAAATCATTGATAATGTTGTAAATGTGGTAAAAGATCAATTCATGCCGTCTGCAGTTCTAAAGGCACACACACACACACACACACACTGAGAACAGGGCCCACCTCCAGCAGGAAGGCCCGCACGGCGGCGTCCAACACCTGGTCGGTGACGCCGGCCTCGTCCAGCCGGATCCTCTCCTTCACCGAGCGGCTCCACGTGGCCCTCATGGCCAGGAGGCGCGGGATGACCCGGGTCTCCTCCCCGCACCGCACGGCGCCGTGGGCGTCCAGCATGACGCGCATCAGCGTGGTGCCGCTCCTCGGGAAGCCGCCGATGAAGATGAGGGGCGTGTCCTCGGGGAAGTGCTCGGTCAGCGGCAGGCTGCCGTTGGCCGAGCCCAGGTTGAGCTCCATCCAGCGGTGGCGGTGGCTCTTCAGGGGGCAGTCGATGCCGCTCATGCCCAGGTAGAGCAGCGAGGCGGCGCTGAGGAGCACGCAGGCCAGCAGCAGGTTGGACCGCCTCATGGCGGCTGGATGTGTGCGGCGAGGCGAGGACGACTGAGTGGGGGGGGTGGACCTGACGAGGAGGAGCCACTTAAACTTGGAGAAGCGAGGCGGATCGGATCAAGTCCTTCTGAATAGTGTCTGAGAGCAGGTAACCTGTAGGGAGGGGAGGGGGAGGAGGGGGGGGGGGGGAGTGGGGGGGGGGGGGCAGCTCCTCGGGCCTGCAGTGGAACAGCAGGGTCCAAGGCCTGCTGCGCTCCTCAGCTAACCATGTGTCTCACTCATGGTCCCCGACCTGAAACAAGAGCACGACACTTGAGTTCCGCAACGGGTCATTCCAGCAACATTTCCAAGGGAAAAACGCGTCGCCGTCGTTGCGCTCTCGTTCCAGACAAAGGTTTCGCATTCACACCAGAACGTTTTGAAAAACGACGTCCGTTTATACGGGAAACGACGTGGTTTTGGTGTCGGGAGCTTACAGCTAATAAACTAAACTACATGAACCAAGCAACAAAAACACAACACAACACAATTAGTACCAACACTACAAACCTAATATAACCCCCAATAATTACATTTAAAACACAACAAACAGAAACTCCCATAATGCATTGCAGCTCTCAGCTCCTTTATTGCGACACATTATTAAAATGGAAGATAAATGTGGGAGATCTGGATTGTTAGAACCATGAGTGTGAGTGGTGTGTCTTTAATGTCCTGTAGTTGTTGTGTAATTCACTAGAATGTTCCGTCACTCTCAACGAGTCCGCAATGAACCTCCTGTAGTTGTCGGCGCTACACAGCGCAGCAGTTTTACTGTGAAAGGTACAGGAAGCTCCCAGCTTCAGACACCAGTTGAGCCGCTGTCATGACCTGCAGCCGCAATTCTACGTTCTTCATGCCATTATTGATGACGTTACATCGCTGCGTCGTTCACAACCCGCCCACATTGTACCACTCTTTGTAGAGGGACTGCGCTCTGGGTGCGCCTTGCCTCCTTACGTCTCCGGGATGAGCTGCAGTGGGACCGAGGCTCAAGGAGCCGCAGTGGAGGGACCAAAGAGCAAAGAGTCGGGTTGCCGACCCCTGGTCTAAACGTTAGCTAACGTTAGGGAGAACAAGGACGTTCCTATGTCGTCACGGTGACCGGCAACTATGAACGTTGGAGGAAACGTTGCAGTCCATCTAACTGAGCACGTGCAGGGAAGTGGTCGGGAAGTGCGGGCGTTCACACGGAGACGGAGGCCGAACGCACTTTTCCAAAAATGTGCACTTCCAGTTGCGTTTCCACTCGAAAAGCAACGTGTGAACAGGCCCTTTCCGGGGACCAGGAGACAATTTCACAACTCCTCCAGCGAGGAGAAAGTATTAATCACCATAAATCCTCTAAAAACACCTCCGGACTGGCCTGCAGCAGCGAGCCGTTATTGGCACGCGGGGCGCGACGCTCATTTCGCCAAGAACAACCGGCACCTTCAGAGGCACTGAAAGTCCAGTTTGTGTTTTTTTTTCAAAAGCGCTTATTTTCAGCAGCTCGACCGTATCAAAGCTGACTCTGTGGCGATGAAACCGCTCATCACATCTCTCTCTCTCTCTCTCTCTCTCTTCTCTCTCGTGTTTCTATCCAGCTCCGGTTTCTATTGACCACACTTTGGTTTCAGCTTCCTCATTTCTCTTCTGCCGTGTTTCACCAGCGAACGTGTGTATTTCACGCCTCCTGTGTTGCAAACACACAAACACTACAGAGTAACCGATGTCGATCTCGCCGCGGCGCTTTGGAAGTCGACAGTAATGAAACTGAAGCTTTCACTTCCTGTGTGGGCGGCGACGGACACGCTCTCCACCCGCCCGTCACTCGAGCGAGCGGGAGTTTCTTTCCCCCGTTCGGCCTCAAATAATCTGCGTGCCACGTGGGGGGAATGCCTCCCAACTCAAAAAAAACAAAAAAAAATAGTTTCTCTGCCGAACAAAGCACAGAGGAAGAGCAGCTGGAAACGAGGACGCCGGCTCAAACGCTTCCCTTCTGCCTTGAGCCACGCGAGGTCTGCCGGTATCCACCGGCTTTACATGGAAGTCTAATGCATTTTGGTGCAGAGATTAAGCCACTTGGGACGAGATTTAGGGCAGCGCAAGATCAACCAGGCTGCTTTTTTTTCCCCCTCTCACGGATTTCCAGAGTCG
>NC_137663.1:6813984-6838984 GCF_963422515.1 Blennius ocellaris
GCGACAGTTTTATCGTCGGTGTGTTTTAGTACACGTCGCGGTGCAGATTGTGAACGGGGTGATTTCCTGCGGGGCTCCGGGAGCAAGGGGCCCCATGGGGGGAGGGGGGGGGGGAGCAGAGGCGAACATCTGGCCCGCCTCGCGACGCTTCTCCTTCCGCGGAAGAAGCCGCCGCGGCAGGACGGGGAGCCGCCAGGTGAACGACCGGCTGGAGGACACACACACACACACACACACACACACACACACACACACACACACACACACACACACACACACACACACACACACACACACACACACACACACACACACACACACCGGGACGGAGCCCCGGCTCGTCCCCCGCCAGAGAGCCTCCTCCACCCCGGTGTGTGTGTCCGCGGGGACCGGACGGCTCCGGACGGTGGAGAGAGAGAGAGAGAGAGAGGGAGAGAGAGAGAGAGGGAGCGGAAAAAAATGGTCACTTACTAAAACACCCCCCCCCCCCCCCCCCCCTCAAAAAAAAAAAAACAACCCAGAAACACGAACCTTGAACTGCTCCTTTCCTCACAGACACGTCGGTTGTTCTCCCTCATCTGCCGCCGGAGGTCACAGCGCTGATATCCGCCGCATTTTATATCCATAAAACACGCAAAATTGGATTTTATCCGCCGACTCGAAGCGTAAACTTTGACGGAGGAAAGACGAAGTGGAGCTGCAGTCAAGAGAGAACGAGAGAGAGAGAACGAGAGAGAGAGAGAGAGAGAGAGAGAGGGAGGGGGAGAAAATAAAAAGCAGTGAACGTGAGCGAGGATGAAAGCTGCCCTCTGATTGGTGCGCGCGCCTTTCGAGTTCTGTTAGGGCGGTTCTGATTGGTCAAGGGGTTAAAGGGCAATTTCACCGCAGCTATAAAACGTGTTTTCTGCGCACGGGAGGCTAAAATTACTTTAACCCATCGATTAGTGTGCGCTCAGTAAAAGCCCACCGGGGAAATTCAATCATACAGTGGGATCCAGTGGAGGTTAAAGCTGCCTCATTTAATTTACACATCTTTTCATTAGTTGCAAGATTTCTTTTTTTTTTTTTTTTTGAAGAGTCTTCATGACGGATTGAAGCCTCTGCGGGAGATTACAGATTACAGCAGTGAGCCTGTCCAGCTGGAATAAATAAAACATAAAATAGCACCAAAGTTTATCGATAAGTAATGAGATGCATGAATAATAAATGAGATAAGTTCATATGAAATACGACTGATGCTGCTGGTTAATACAAGGCCCTGACAGTCTGCATGTTTATTTATTAGGTTGATCCTTTTAGTCATTTATTATGTATATTTAGTTACAAGTTTGAACAATCAATACGATATATTAATGGTTATCGGGGAGCTCGAGCCAAATCCAGATGGCTTTAGGTAAAGGTGGGCATCCTGGTTACCAGTTCATGCTTATCCTTTACTGAACTTATACTTATTTCATATATTCAAGTCGCTAATCCATCACAGGGAAAAGGCAGAGAAGCAATCACATACTCCCGTTCACATCCAGAGGCAATGTACAGATGACCATTTAGCCTCAAACCTATGTTTTGTTTGTTTTTTTAACCTTGGGTGTAAACAAGAGAAAACCCTGACATGCAATCTCAGCCCAGACTTGACTCGAGGATGTTCCACAACTGTAAAGTCACACTGATGCGAACAAATTTGCCAAAAGCAATACTTCCCGAAAGTCTGATCAAATCTATTGATGCTACCGAACATTCAATCATCGATTTTTCCTGTTCACATCTGCCTGAATTGCAGATCTCCATATTTTAAAGACTGTAAACAGACAAAATACACAACTGACTTCAGTCATTAAAAGAAAAAAATGCTTTATTTCAAAACTACACTTCTCTTTTTCCTTCCCTCTGAAGTGAGTCATTGCCTCAGTGTGGAAGCACAATGAGTCGTTTAAGTCGATGAAAGGCCACAGTAATAATTTGTAGTTAACCGTTAGAAGCGTTCACGTTCTCTCTCTCTCTCTTTCTCTCTCTCTCTCTCCTCCACCACATTCAGTAAGAATCGAACCAACACCTCTCACCTTGCTTGTGTCAGTCGAGTTGTAAAACCTGCGAAGCTCGTAACGGAAACCACCGTGGAAACACAACAGGAAGAGCGAGTGAGTCAAAAGCGGCGTGGCCTTCTTCCTTCCAGCGTATAATCTGATCCTGGATCTGTGTAAACCCTTTCCACTGCAGTCTGTGCAGCCTGGGGGAGTCGCAATGGGACACGAGGTCAGCAACACAGCGATGATTGATTACTTCCACAGTGTAGACGTAACATCTGAGTGCTTTCTATTTCATTTCTCATTGAGGAAATACAGAAAACCTTGTAAGTTCCTGTTTTTGTTATTTGAACGTACAAAAAAACCCCAAAAAGTTCGGTCACAAAAAGAAGAGTTTTAATTGAAGTCAGTATATTAAGAGCCATGGATCACTCTGGTCTCACCTGAGACGACTTGCCTCGACATATTTTGAAGGATGTGTTGCATATATACCGAAAATTAGTTCAATAAAAATAATAATACAACAGGGAAGACGACAGACAAACTGTATCAGGAAGCACAAATCAGGCAAAGTGACAGCTCACGAAACACTGTGACGTAAAATATATAAAGTTAAGCGCTTTCAGACCAAGTCCAACAGAAAGGTGTTTCACTATTTTCACTTCCATCCAGCTGCATGTCAACACGTAAATAGAACAGAAACCATGATATGGACCTTTGAACGCAGCATTTCAAACGTCCTTTCAGTTCTGTTTTGGTCCAGCTGAAGCAGTCCAGTCCAGTCCGGTCCGGTCCGGTCCGGTCCGGTCCTGCGATAGTTTCGTCTCCAGCGCTTCATTCCTGGATCAGTTCTGGCCCGTCACTGGATCACGACTGTTCTCCGCCGCCGTCCGCCGGGGCCGTGTTCTCCTGCTCGGGACCTCCAGGAAGGACGGTGGCGACTGTGTGAATGAGCTCCTCGATCTGCTCCTCCGACAGCCGCTCCTCGCTCTCCTCCACCATCTGAACACACACAGTCCAGTCATGCGTCGTTGACCAGCGTGGATTGGATTCGTACAAGATGGGACTAAAAGAATTCTGACTTGTGCGGTGCGTTTGCTTCCTGCATGTTATTCAAACAATCCATGTCTGTCAGATTATTCACAAGCTCATTTTCACTTTTTTGTTTTTGCTGTTTTTCGATGCCCAGACGTCTCTGCTGCTGTATCACTGTCATAAAGAGGTACTGATATGAACGACACACATTTATATGACAAAGTAACCTCAAATGTAGAGTTGACTTTATGGTTCTGTCAAATATTTGTGCAGTCAAGGTTTTTCTTTTAACTGTTTCCATATACCAACAACTGAGACAACGTGCAGAGAACGAGACCAGTTTTCCATCTTGTCACAATAAAAGTGCATTTTTTTTTTTTTTTTTTATCATGGCACTGGGTTTATCACAAGCTGTTCTGGCTGTTCCCGGGCCGCCGCCACCTCCCTCCACTGGCGGCTTCTCTTTACTGCAGACGCATCCTGACGCCGTAACACGTGTCAAGATTGGCGACTTTTTCATGAAGACGAGCTTAAACAGTGAGAAACAACAAGTGATCAGGCTATAGAGCCTATTATCATATTCAATATGATGAAGAGGAGGATGGAGACCTGCCCCATGTGAGAAATGTCCTGAGATTCTACATGGTTCAGCTCTACATGAATGAAACTGACCTGAACTTTGTAAAAAAGGTGAGACTATTTCCGCGTTGATTCATGTCTGTGGACAACGATATGGTCAGGGTTTATTCATGTTTCAGGTTCGGCCATATGTTTCTATGAAAAACAGATGAAAGGATTATTAGAAAGGTCTTCTTTTTTTTTTTCTAGATTTTGAATGTAATACTTTATGTTTTTGTTTCATTTTTAAGGTTTGGATATCTGTTAACGCTTATTAGAAATATACATTGAATTACAAGGCCTTACAGAACAGTGCAATAGACGTCACATGTAAGATTCTAATTACATGATTTGAATAGGTCATGATCTGAAGTGTGAGGTCTGAGGTGTGAAACTCCAGGGCTGAAAATGAGTCCCACTCCAGCCCTGTAAATAATGGAATGTTGTTGTTTTTTTGTTTTGTTTTTTTAAGAAAAACATAAAGTAGGTCCCCATCGAACAATAATGAGGGTTAGTTCATTGTTCATTTTGGAAATCATGTGGAGGGAGAACGTCTGCTTGGTAGAGCGCAGGCCTCCGCCAACCCCACATTTGGTGGCGGAACCGAGTTAGCATCGCCGGCGTGATAGCCGTTAGCGCACATTGATGCCAACGAGGTAGGTCAGGTAGCTACATCACAGTGTGACACATGACTTGTCTCCATGGTAACGGCTCATCGACCAGGTTACAGCGAGGCTTTCTGGGAGACGTATTAGTGATAATTACTCCTTGAAAATATCACGAGGAAATCTTGTGTGATGAGATGAAAAGAGATCAAAGGGGACATTGTTTTGCATTTCCTGCCGGTGAGCTGTTTTTATTTGCGCGCACACACACACACACACACACACACACACACACACACACACACACACACACACACACACACACACACACACACACACACACACACACACACACACACACACACACACACACACACACACACACACACACACACACACACACACAGCTAATTATTTGATTCTTCACACGACGGCTGTATGGATGGATGGATGGATGGATGTATGGATGGATGTATGTATGGATGTATGGATGGATGGACGGATGGACGGATGGATGGACTTACTAGTTGGATTTCCACTGCAGTTTGTGGCCGGTGGTTCAATAACTGTAGTTTTTCCGCCCTGATGAGGAAACACCAAGATAATTGTAAACATTTCCAAGAGAAAAATTTTTTAAGAGTAGTGGACGTTTCTGGACATTTCACTGTATTTTCCACCTGAAGGTTTTCATAAAAATTGACTTTATGTTGAGATGAAAGTCATTTTCCGCAGTACGTGTTGGGTGTTGTGAAACTATAGCCACGTTTATCACATTAACTCCGCGCGACAACAACGAAAACCTTTAAATTGAAAGATTATTACTATTTTAGCAGTTTGGCCCACTCGAGATTAAATTGTTCCGTATGTGGCCTCTGAATGAAAAAAAAAAAAAGAGTTTGACACCCCCGCTGTGAAGCGTATTGCAGGCGTGTCTGATCTCACTGACTTTGTGAGCTTGTGTGGCATCATGGTGGTGAGGAAGGTCTTGACGATCTCCGGACTCTGCCTGCTGCACGGTGCCTTCGAAAGGTACTTCAGCGTCTGCGGGGAAATAAACAAACGCAACCCGTAAACGTGGCGCCGCGGCAGGAGCAGCGGCGGGGTGAAGGGGGTGGGGGTGTGGGGGCAGAGGAGGTGAACCCACCTCGTACATGATGGTGTTGAGATTCTGCTGTCCAGCACTGCGTTTGTTCTTCCCGCTGTCCTTCCTCTGCTCCTTCAGGTCCGTCAGCAGTTTGAACACCTGAGGAAGAAGCGGAGAATTCAGGCCATCGCTGCGACTTGCAATGCAACACTGAACACGTGCGCTTACCTCGTAATTACTGAGCATGGCAGCGTTGGCATTTTTCCTAAAGGGAAAGAAAAGAAACCATATTCAAGCAGAGGAATCCAACCAATCTCCATCTTTAGATTTGTATATATTCTCTAGAATATGTCAGCTCGACTAGATTTCAATATTTTGTCTTCACCATAACCTGAACTCTGCTACAACAAGACAAAAATATAGGAACAAGAATACACAGAACTGATGAAACTGAGCCTCATATTTACATGGTGAGGTTAAACCTGAAATGCAAGATCCATTCATTTGCTTGGGGGTAGAAAACGTTACACCTTCAATCCGTGTGTAAAACGATTCACTTCAACTTCACAGCTTTGAATTGTCTCAGGCCTAAACACATGTCTGATATAATGGAATTATGAAACCCCCAGACCCCTGAAGTGCTCAGGAACAGGTTTACTGAGCGTTAGAGAGTCAGAAGAAACAAGTCGAAGCAGATTTTAGTTCCTACGCTCGTCCCCGGAGGAACAAACCTCCTGTTGGCACACATTCCTTTAAATCAGGTCTTAAAACAAGATTATCTACTCAGGCCTTCAATTAAACAATATCTGTTACTTGTTGTATTAATACTATCTTAATAAAGTTATTATTTATTCTTCTTGTATGCCTTTCTTAATCGCGTTGTTTCAATGTATTTCCTTTAGTTCCTTTTAAAGCGCAGAATTGCCTTTTGTATTAATGGTGCTCTAGAAATACATTTACCAAAGTAACTTAACTCATTGGGAAAATGGAAGGTGTACATATTTGAGAAACAGCTCTTTGTACTATTCACTAAGTAAACTATCATCAACTTAATGACTCTTTCCTTTTCATACATTTCATCACCTCATTGCAATTCTTTTAGTTTGTTGATTATTTCTTCCACTTAATTCGATATACCAGTAAAATGAGTTCAATTTTCAGCTTCCACAGCCCTGAAAGAAGCTCATAACGTAATATTCCCAAACAAACACAGTCATAAATTACAGACTCACGCAAAAAGCACTAAAACATAACCTGGATTACACAAACTCACTCACATAGAGCAGATTGTTGTTACAGTTCTATTGTTATTCAAAACGAGATAAACACGCGGATGTGATCCGTGAATCTACATTAAACTGCGATGAAAACGAGACCCGTTCACATTTAAATCACTCTGCTGAATGTATTTCGTGGGTTATAAGTGCACGGAAGGGAAATAAGAATAACACGCTCACACTTCCATGATGCCTGCCGCCGAGGTGTCTTGTTAAATGTGTCCGTGTGGAAACAGCGACGCGCTACACGAGTTCCGCTTGAACAGAAAACATCCGACAAGGCAAATTTTTTTTATTTTTTTTTAAGTTATAAGTTGTTAATTGGGGGAAGAAAGTGGTTAGATTTTTGGATGACGGTCAGATTAGGGTATAAACTCCACCCAGAAAAAAATAACGTAACACCATGGATTCTCAGCTGCAACGCAACCATTTCAAATGATTTTTTTTTTTTTTTAATAATGACATTAACTGATTTTGCTTAAGCTATATCTACTGCCTTTACTTATATTGAGTGGCGGTCCATCCATTCATTAATGTTTGGTTTGTGCTGCTCTCCTCTGTTCAGGATTTGAGTGATTTCACCTCCTATAATTTCTTATAGGGAGGACATGGATGTGAATGGAGATAACAGAGGTTATCTCCTGGGATCAGACATTGAAGATGGCACATGTGTGTGGGATGAAAATCTTTATTTGAATCACCAAACATGCTCGGCATACAACTCTATGACATCAAATCCAAGCATCTTTGTGCTGAGCTGATACAATCAACAAATATGGCGACGAGGACACACATTTCCTTTGAATATGTATATATAAACATATCAAGAGGCCGTTTTCTGTGAAGCATTGTTTGATTGACTTTAATAATTAATAAAAAAATGATTTAATTATTGCTAAAGTGTAGCAAGGTTTGGTTTGTCAGTAGTTTCCTCTGGAGATCTGCAGAACTTCAATCTCCAGCTTTGGCTTTGTGAAGGGCCTGTGCAAAGATCACCTTCCAACTCTCATCCATGACTGAACTGCAGACTGCATTGTTGATTGCTTTCTTTATCATTTCATTATTTAAAAGGGGACAGTGCAATTTCATAAAACACATTGTTGGCTAAAAACACATGGCTAAAAAAAAACAAAAAGGCCAGAATTAGCCAGAAGGCTAGTTTTCATCTGTAGTCCCCTGGCCATGGCGTACAAAAGGCAAAAAAATACATCGACTACAACAATAGGCAAACAGTAAAACACATATGCAGAGAAAATACAACATAACAACATAAAAACATTACAACAGGCTTGTCTTTTAGTGTTGGCAGCTGTATGTGTTAAGGCACATTTTCAAATTTTTTTTGTGAAGACCTTTGTATGTTGTAACCAGTTTAACCTCCTCAGGTACAAGAATGATACAAGAAAGAAGAATGACCACTTTCACCGCCCCCCCCCCCCCCCTAACATTTTCCCAGCGTCCATCAATCTCCCTCCTTGTTCCATATTCCTGCAAACAGAAGCGAGGCTCCACTCGTCAAGATCCCAGCATCTTCTCCTTCCCCCAAGACCCCCTCAGGGACTCAGACAAACCCCAAGGGAATCATTCAAAAGTTAATTTAATGGCAAAATAGTCGTTTTTTTGGAGTAAAAATGCACAAACTTGCCCAATATTTATGATTCTGGTGCCAAATCATACATTTTAGAGCATGAAGAAACTGATTTTGGACTTCTGAAAACCTAACCTTCCTAATAACCTAATAACTAAGAACTTTTTCAGAGACAATGACAACAAAGATGAACAGAACAGAAGATTATATTGCTAGCAACCATGTAGTCAGCATGAATATTTATGGTTCCTTGTAGTCATGGAGATGCTGACAGCTGCTGGTGGACGGAGCCAGACTCGACTTGATATTGATGTTAAAGTCGTGCTTTTGGATTCCCTCTACTTGAAAACCTACTTTTTAACAAGCTCAACTAAACAAAAGATAACTACTCCATGTACCGTCTTTATTTATATGGTGTTGCAGCCCATCCATTCGTCGAGGTTTGGTTTGTGCCGCCTATATTTGACTCGCCAAACATGCTCAGTGTACACTTGTCAGATAATACCAACTGTAAGCATCTTTCTGCTGAGCTGTTAAAATCAACGTGCGTCAGCCTGATGATGGAAAACGAGAACTGATAGTTATTGCACAGGTCTCCTTTTCTCCTCGTGTTATAACAAACTAATACATTGTGTATTTTGTCACTTTTCCATCAGCACAGCATGCATTTCTGCAGAAACTGGAGCTCCAGTGGATCGTCTGTTGCATTTGATTGCTCTTCTATAACTTTTAAACAATACTGCGGAACAATTATAGACAGTGGCGCTCATCAAGGGGAATTTAAACAACCCACTCCAAATATGACAATGACACATTTCTTTGAATATTATACGATGCCACAATCCTTCAGAGGCCATCTTAGGCGAAGCACTGATCAATGTATTGGCTACAGTGAAGCAACATTGTCAGTTGTCAGCAGTTTTCTTTGTCCTGGTCCATTGGAACAGCTTCAGCGTTCTGAAAGATGTTTTCAAAGATTCCCTTTAAATAGTCATCCTCCACCTTGACTCCATTTGTCACTATATTGTTGACTGCATTCTTAAACTCTGGGAGATCACACCTCTCGGTCAGATTTTCCAGGAAGGCCTTGATGGCCTTGTGTGGCACGCCACTGCACACGATACAATCCTTCAACACGTCAAACCTCCCCGTCACCACGGTCTGGATGATGATGCGTTCAATAATCGTACACAACGGGTGGCCAAACTCGATGACGCTCTGAGTCTTACCCTGCGGGCCACTGTAGGCGTATCCGCCCGAATGCATCGCCACAACTCTGCAGTGTTCGTCGAAAACCGGAGAGCCAGACGAGCCATAGTAAAAGCACGACTCGTAGGTCAGGAGTTGTTCGTCCTCAAAGAAGCGATTGGTGATCATTTGGACGTGCTCTGGATTTTCATGGCCGTGCCTCTTCACAACCTGCCTGCGGTTCTCAGGTTTGACAATCAGGCACGGATCGATTTTCTTCACGCCACCGTCTGGATGCCCAATGATGCAAATTCCACAACTTTGCGGGAGGAACCCGGACTCTGAAAAGAGGCCGTCGGGCAACGGCAGCGTGGCTCTGAGCATCAACAAGGCCCAGTCACACCCCGGCACGCCAGGCTGGAATTCAAAGCCGACGACCTCCTCCACGTCTACCTGCCCTTCCTGCATGTCGTCCAGGCCCTCGTAAGAGAAGTTCACAGTCACGCTCTCAATGAGCCGCATTTCGTTCTGGTTATAGACGCTCTGGACAACGTGGCCATTGGTGAGGACAAACTCTCCAAACAGGAGGAACCCACTTCCAAGTGTCTTCACTTTTGTTCTCACGAGACACACCGAGTCACTCCGCTCCATCAGCGTCTTCATGGTTTTCACCTCTTTGCACATTTGATTGTTCTGTCCGTACTCCACACGGAAGAGGTTCTGAATTCTGGACATCTTTGGAACTCGAGTCTTCCTCGCTTTCACTAACTCACAAAATTGTGAAGACAAATTACTTCGCATCCTTTGTAGTCCAGGCAATACAACTAAGCCTGTTCCCGGTGCCGTAGCCCACTTTGTCTGCGCTTGCTCTTCTGGGACGTTTCCATTCTCTGGCTGAGTCGTGGCGAGCTGCTGTGAGTGGGTTTCATCGGCGTCCTGCTGACTTTCACCATCGTCTTCAAAAACGCTATCCAGACTTTGTGGTGGACACGACTTACTGAGCAGTATGATCTTGAAGGTTTTACCCTCCAGCCCGTCCACCAGGTTGGACAGCTCGGTGATCACATCAGTGCTGATGTTGGAGAGCGCACAGGTCTTCTGGAAAATGACTCTGCAAAAACGTCCGTCTCGTCTCAGAGCGTGCCTCACTTTCTCTCCTTTGTACGCGTAAACCGTGACCTCCTGAACTTTTGTTTTCAGAGCGAGGTTTCTCATGATCTTCGCAACGTCTTTTCCTCCGTTCACCGACAGGTGGAACATCACGAGCCCCTGGGACGTCACTTGAACACGGGAACGAGGGGAGAGGACGGCCGGTGTCTTTGATTTGTCTTCAGCTTTAACGTACTTCACAGTCAGACGTTCACTCTTGATTAAATTGCACGGAAAGTGTGAGCTGATAGCTTTTCCATCCCTGACGATGACCAGCTCTTTCTTCTTAAGCTTCTCTGCAGTCAGTCTGAACACTGAACTCCGCTTCAGCAGCTCCTCCACGGTTTGCGCCTTGTTGCAGGTGATGGTGGCGGGCCTCTTGTCAGTCCAGCACCACTCGATGGAGTGGGTTGGGTGGTGATAGTGCTCCTAGACACAAAGACAATGTGTGTGTTTCAGACAATTAAAGCATTTTTAACAAGTAGAAATTATATAATTTTGTGCATAGCAGTAACTGTATTGATCACAAGACATAAGATGGTATCATGAACATCAAAGACTAACTCAAATAATTCTATAAACATTGTAAATATGAAGAGATGCAACATCTGGAAATGTTGTAAACTCAAAATGATCCATAGTAGAGGCGAATCAGACCTGCAGTCTGTCCAGTGGCCCATCACCGTTTGTAGTCATCTTGTTGATGTAGTTGTGCACCTAGAAAAAAAACATTTATATTGTAAGTAACCTCTGATGGCTCATACTATTCATGCCAACATCAGGGATGTCAAACATAAGGCCCGTGGACCAAATGCAGCCTGCGAGTCGGACAACCCTGCCGCCAAACCACCAAAGAAATTGCTAAAGGTTTCATTAAAATAGGCTTTGAGTTAAGATTGTAGTCACGTTCCAAAGTAACCCCTTGGTTTTGTGAAAACAGATATCCTCATTAAGCATGTCACAGGCATAATGGTTCTGGTTGGGGTGTCAAGGAAGACAATTTGATTTGATGTTCTCCAGCATTCATTTTCATCGGTTTTTTAAATCAAAACTGAAGACTCACCGTTTTAAGTTGGCTTTTAACTCTGCCTAGGGCAGTGTATTTTATTTTACTCTGTACGCTCTGTTTTATGAATTTCTGGATTGTTTCAACAAACTGCAGCACCTCCTACAGACAGCACCTGTGTTTTATTTAATTTTTTGTTTTTATGTATTTATTCTCGTATTTACTTCTTAATGTACTGTTTTAGCTTAGTTGTAAAGCACTTTGGATGTCACCGGGTGATTATAAAAGGGCTATAGAAATAAAGTTTGATTGAAAGTTTGATTTTCCACAGCAGAAGTATGGTGGCCCAGAAGGGCCAACGGAACAACACAAATGCAAAAGCCACATTTGTGCTGGTGCTTTCTGCTGTTGTGTTATAGCTTTTTGCTGTTTAGTAGCTTTTGTTGTTGTGTTGTGGCTTTTTGCTGTTGTGTTGGGCATTTGGTCCATCTGGGCCACTGTACAGATGAGACACAATTAAAACACAATCATCTTCTGGTCACTTTTCCCTATGTGCTCTTCTCCATCAGTAATGCAAATCAACACTGACATTTTGAGCATCGACTCTCAACAATAAATCCAATTAAAAAACCAGATGATAAATCATTGTAAATAACGTTAATAAGCGTTAAACCCAAAATAATTAGAAGCAGAAATACCAGAAGAACAGCACCACCTGGTGGCCATTGTAATAACATGTACGAGGCTGGAGAGACTGAACAGTTCTGACTTAAAATAAGACACATACCAGCAGAAGATTTTAAAACACAATCAATTGCCTTCTGGTCCTTTTTTCTTGATGCACTCTGAAAACAAGAAATTGTGATTTTTTCACCCGAGATGCAGTGATTGTACAAACAACCGAGCGAGCCTTTCCCGACAAAGCGCGCCAAAAACAAACCGAGCAAAAAAAAGTCGGCAAGACTTATAATAACACGTCCAATATAACACAAAACAGCTCGACAGCGTAACACTATACAACAACAAACAATATGCACCAAAGTCTGTAACATAAAGGACTAAATCTGTAAAGAAAACGGCACAAAATTACGGAAGAGAAGTATTTTGTTGCTTACCAGGAGCCGGAGAAACTACGGAAGCCCGGGAAGCACAAACAAAGGTGGCGCTCAAAAGGCAATTCCCAAAAACAAACTCACCATTACCTCATTGAGATCAAATTCTGTAATACTCAACATAACAATGACAAACATAGTAATAATTACTCAAATGCATTTTAACTCTGTTACGTACACAACAAAGAAAAACTTTGAAGTTTAAATGTAAAGGTTTTATGGTACTAATTTAACTGCTCCAACACACAAGATGAAATCAGGCTGTTCGTGGTGCTCTGATCTACATTGTTTCTCTCTTTATACATTTTAGCAAACCTGAACACTTTGATCTTGACATAAATCAGAATTTCGTTGGTAATGAAACATGGAGGCGTGTCATTAAAGAAGTTCAATTGTTCTGTTCAGTTAAAAGAAAAAGGTGTCGACGTAGGTACTGGGAGAACAATGTCCTAAACAGTGTATTTAAATCTCTAAATATTCGATTTCTTCTATTGGCTCACGCAAGTAGATGATTTGTGCTTCTATTTTTCAGAGTCTATAATCTGCCATCTCTCTTCCAACAAATACAAACTGGCTGCAGCACCAAGTGAAAATATCCTTCCGTCCCCAAACATCTACGCCACTTAATTTAACTTGCGTTTGAACATTACTGAACATGAATTAATCTTGTTCCCGAACAGAACACCTATGAGTCGGTTCCTACGATATCTACAACAGAGCTTTCAGCCTCTGCACAATGCATTGAAAATTGTAAATGTTGTAATTTAATAATGTTATTTTCACTGAGATAGACCTCTTCCTGTATGATTACATTCATTCAGCTCGTTTTACTCTCACCATCACTTTACATACCTTACTGTTACTAAAACATCGCCTCCGAAACCCTTCATATTTTACATTGCAGATACAAACTCAGTATAACTAAATGTCTCCAGCACACAAAAAGAAAGGGTGACGACGACTTGCGTTTGAACATTACTGAACATGAATTAATCTTGTTCCCGAACAGAATTCATGTTCATCTATTATTATTAATAATAATAAAAAAATTCAAGCTTTACCACCCTTTATTTTAGTTCTTTGTTTCTTCATGTAAAACAAAAGATTTGTTAATCACCTGACATTCTGTTGGAAACATTCTGAATAAACTTACATTCACTGTATAAACTATAACATAAGTACAGGAGTTGAATAATCACAGATCACGTGAATTCTAATCACACAGATTATCCACAAAGCAAGTCAGAGACTCAGACAAACATCTCCAGCCCCTCCAGAAAAGATATGTTGAGACTTGTCCCGACTCCTGTTTCTGGATTCTGCTCCATCGACTCCCAGGAGCAGAATCGTCTGCTCAGCACATTTACTTCATCTTCAAACTGTAACTCCCAAGCAAACGGCAGTCTGCTCTCCACTCCTCATCACCACTGTCCTCCCCTCTCGTGCGAGTCCTGCTCACTTCTCATGCCGCCTCACACTTCCCTCATCACTACACTCCCCACAGGCGGCGGCTGCTGGTTACCTGGAAACGGTTGCCAGGTTACCAGGTTCGTCCGCGTCGCATCCTGGGTGGCTTTAGTGGTTTTCTTCCTGATGAATGGACACCACACGTGGGAAAAGGCAGTGTGTGTGTGTGTGTGTGTGTGGAGACTGTGGAGGCTAACATGCACTGTGGGTTTCAGCTCTGCTTCGTCCGGGAGGAGGAGGAGGAGGAGGAGGAGGAGGAGAGGGGAGGAGTTCACACAGATTTCACTGTGTCATTCCTCACTCTGGTCTTTTATTCCTCCTCTCCATCCTGAAGTGCTGCTCCAAAAGGTACAAATATATAAAGATGGCAAATATACTCTTTAAAGTAATGCTCCACTCACATGTTCAGTTTTTACACCATCAAGACCCATAATTAAAATGGTTTAAGTCTGGTGGCTATCTATCTATCTATCTATCTATCTATCTATCTATCTATCTATCTATCTCTCCATCTATCTATCCATCTACTCTTGTTTTAGTATCAATTAAACAGTAAATAATACCCCCCAAAAAATATTAAACATATGGTATATTAGGACCTTATTTGGTTTCTGACTTTCCATGGAGAGAACTTCTCTCTGTATTGTGTCACGTTTATGGTTTGAAAGCGTAGTTTGGAAGAAGTCAGGTGGTAGTTTGTGTCCAGGTTTGAATTACAGCAGTGACGCACAAAGTCAAGAGATGTCGGTGGGGCGCCCCCCCTAGAGGAGGGTTAGTGTCATTGCAAGAGAGTAGAGTTGAACGATAAACTTCATTAACCCTCCGGTCGTGTTCCGGTCAAATCTGACCGATTTAAACTTAAAACACTCAAAAGTATTGTGTTTTACATCTGATTGCCTCAAGGCCTAATGATATCCTCCACACGATACACTTGAACATATAAAAGTGGTGATCACCTCTTTCATTGAATTTTAAGTGTTTTAATCAACCTTGTTCCACCTGTAGTGTCCCGGTCAAAAGTGACCACCATAGGAAATGAATGGCAGCCCTACTATCTTCATCCATAGTCATCCTCCCTCATGATTCCTGGTGATACAATGCATCACATCTTCACACAGACTAGAAGGAGTCTGTTATGTGAACCATCTCTTTCCCACACTTTGTAACCATCCCCCACCTGAACCACACCTTCCAGACTCATCAACATCGTCACACAGACCTCATATATACAGCTTGATGTTTGCTTTGCAATCCTTTTCCTCTGAGCACAATGAGGAGGCGACTGACCAAGCGACATGATGAAGAGGACACTAAAATTGAACCAGAGATAGAGGAGGATGTCTCGGAAGTGGGAGAGAACACAGATTAGGCGAAATATACATGGTAGATTTTGAGTACTTTACTCCAAATTACTAGAGTAATATTCTTTCATATTACTTGTAGTAACAAAGGAGCATGCCCAGTATTGTACTGAAGTGAAATTGGGTGTAAACCTATGAGTACTTGTGTTTCATAATAAATTGTAAACAGACTATCTATCTATCGGTTTGTCTGTCTGTCTGTCGATGCTTTCAGGGCTTTTATTTTTGAAGGATTTCCTCCCAGCGTTGCGGCCGTACGCTGTCTTGTATTTTACCGTAAAGACGATAATAAAAGTGCAGTCAAAATTTAGTGCGGGCTCACAAAACTGCGCATACCGCACCGCGCAAGTAACAAGTCGCGCACATACAGTAAAAACTCAAACAATGTTATGTGACACAATACGCACTATATTTAGCTAAAGTGATAAAGATGAAAGGTTTACAAGCCTGCCGCTTAAACACACCACAGAATGTAAACTTTAACACCAGTTTCACTGATGGACAGCAGCAGGAAGCAAAACACACGAGTTTTAATTTGGGCCTCAAACACAAAGACACTGACTCCTGCTGCCAAAACCTCCACTGGAGGAAACATGTCTGTGTAGTGGATCTAATGACACATTAATCAACACTACATAGAGAGACCCAGGAGTCAGTTCACATCTCAAACGCCAAATAGGTAATAATCATCACTCACCATGTGACGTCAGAACAAAATGACACGTCGGCTGTTGTGGTTGAGAGCGAAGGACTCGGGGATTTTGTCTCTTTTTTCTTTTCTTTTATTTCTTTGCAAAAAAACAAGCAGCGCTCGATGGTTTATTACTATAAGTTACACAGTCAACAGGAAAGGTGCGCTCTCAGTAACAGGAAGTTCAAAGGTTAATCATGCGCTGCAGCGATTGGCTGAATCAGATGACCCTGCAAACAAAAAATCCAATAGAAATACATGTTTTATTGGTGCATTTATTAATTAACCAGTCAACTAATTATAATATTCATATATATGTATATGTGTGTGTGTATATACACACACATAAACACAAACACACACACATACATATATACATACATACATATATACATAAATATACATATAACTATATATATATATATATATATATATATATATATATATATACATATATATATAACTATCTATATATAACTATATATATACACATATAACTATAACTATAACTATAACTATATATATACATATAACTATAACTATAACTATAACTATATATATATACACACACACACACGCACACACACACACACACACACACACACACACACACACACACACACACACACACTCTGGTTACTCAGGTTACTCCGGAGACTGGCGCGTCTCTGCTGACGCTCGTTGAAGCGACACGTCGCCTCCTCCTCCTCCTCCTCCTCCCCCTCCTCCTCCTCCTCCTCCTCGCCCCTGCGCATGTCGGAGTCCTCTGTCCGCCTCTCTCCACATAACAAACCACACGGCAGGAGCACCACCAGCAGCAATGTCCAGTGCCGAGGTAAGAGCCGCGTGGCGCTCCGAACTGTGCGTAATTAGGATTTGCTCAGCCAGCTGCTCGCTAACAAAACAAACTGCCACAGCCAGGAAATAACACACACGCGCTCCACCGAGGGGGAACACGCGCACACATTTCAGAGGGCTTAAAAAAAAAAAACATGCCGCGTGTGTGTGTGTGCGTGTGTGCTGGACCCCTTGCAGGGGGGTAAACTCTGGGGGGGTCGTTTCGTCGGGGACGTGGACCCCGTCATGGAGAAGTTCAACGCGTCCATCGCGTACGACCGGAGGATGTGGGACGCGGACCTCCGAGGGAGCAGGGCGTACGTGAAAGCTCTGGAGAAGGCCGGGCTGGTGAGCCGCGCCGAGATGGAGCAGATGTTACAGGGGATGGACCAGGTGAACACACACTCTGCCTCCTCTTCAGGCTTCAACGCTCGTTTTCTCAACCTGTTGTTGTTTATCCGGAACATGTGAAGGTCAACATCAGTCATACCATGTGTCCGTCTGGAGCAGCTCCCCGAAGCGTCCCTGGAAATGGGTTTAAATTAACTTTTCTGCACATCAAAAGAGATTTTATCTTCAGTAAAACTTGGCAAAAAGTCAAAGAACTGAAATGGCTTAAATGGCTAGAAACTAAAAGAATAAAATAAAAGTGTAAAAACTGAAACATCAACAACAAAGGTCTCCAAATATGTCAACATTTCTAAAAGATTCCAAATGACTTTAACAGCTAACTTAGAAATGCTAAAAACAGGCAAGAATGCTTTAAATTAAAAAAAAAATGCAAATCAAAAGGAAGCAAAAAGCCTATAAAACCGTGACAAATTGCAAAATGGGAAAAATAGCCAGTGTCAAATGTGTTAAAGGGCAGAAATCAAATCCCTCTAATCCCTTAAATCTGCTATAAAAAAAATCCAAACTGAAATGAAAAAACAGCAAAATCCAAAACCCACAGAAAAGGGATAGTATAGCTAAAAAAATGAATCCAATTTAAAAAAATAAAAAAAAATAAAAACTGTTAAATACAATAAAACATTTTTAAATTGTAGTTATGAAACTTTCATCTACAACCTTGTGAGCTGAGTTTCCTCATTCAACATGTTGTTTTGGCCCCCAGATGAATTTGGTTTGGTTGTTTAGAGGCAAAAAAAAAGCCTCTTTTGGTCGTAAACATTGCAGACCTCTGTTCTAACCAGAGGAACAACGGCGCAGCTTCAGCTTCTGTCTCTGAGCCTCATCTTTAAAATGCCGACGCAACGCTTTTCCATCGGCGGGGCCGGATGGGAGCGTCTTCCTCTGTCCCTCTGACACTGTCGCTCTCATGGGAGGCGACCAGGAGGAGGGCGATGGTGACGTTCAAAGACAACACAGCCTCGGATGCAGATCAGATGGTTCTTCCAGTAGATTTCACGCCCCGCCGGATGAACCGACTCGTTGCTGACGCCTGTGTATTTGTTTACCCGTGTTTTGCTCGGCGCTGAAATGTGCCGGGGTGCAGGATTCCTCTGCATTCTGCTGAGTGGGAGGTCAACAGGAGGGTCGTCATGTGACGGCTGTCAGCTGCCCGAAAAAAGAAAAACAAAACAAAAAGAGGAACGAATGGACAGTCAGGGGGGGGGCGGAGGCATTTTTCTTCTCCAGCTTGAGCTCGTTGTTGTTTGTGAGTCTGCAGATTTCCGAGGAGTGGTTGAAAGGAGCTTTTGAGATCCAGCCGGGAGATGAAGACATCCACACTGCCAACGAGCGCCGGCTGAAGGTGAGACGCCTTCGGAAACTTTTGCGCGTCTCATTTTGAAATCGCGCGTCACGAGTTTGACGGCGTCGCTGCTGCAGGAGCTGATCGGCGCTCCTGCGGGGAAGCTGCACACGGGCCGCAGCAGGAACGACCAGGTGAGTGCATAAAGGCTGGCCCTCATTGGAGGCCTCGGCGCCGATTGAACTCTTGATCTGGCCTCCTCAGGTGGTGACGGACATGAGACTGTGGCTGCGGGACGCCATCGCCACCCTGACGGCGCACGCCCTGCGCCTGGTCTGTACCATGGTGGAGCGAGCGGCAGCGTGAGCGCACAGACGACACCACCCTGCGCTCTCACAAAGTGGGACTCTTGATGGGCTTGTTTTTTTTTTTTTCTGTCGTTTTCTTCCCGCCAATCAGAGAAATCGAGGTTCTTTTCCCCGGTTACACTCACATGCAGCGGGCTCAGCCAATCAGATGGAGCCACTGGATGTTGAGCCACGCCGTGGCCCTGAGCAGAGATGTGGACCGTCTCCTGGAGCTCAAGAGGAGGGTCAACGTGTTGCCTCTGGGCAGGTGCGCCACAAAACGCCAAGGAGCAAGACCAAGGAACAAAAATTAATTAAAAAAAAAAATAAATCCCTCTTGTTTTCAGCGGCGCCATCGCCGGGACGCCGTTCGCCATTGATCGGGAGCTTCTGCAGAAAGGTGTGGATCCTCCTCTCCTCTCTCACTCGGGGCTTCGTTTTGAGGCACATGACGACGACGAAGAGAATCCTTGATAGTCAGCAGTGTTTTATTAAGAGTGGTGGCGGGCCGGAGCAGTTCTCAGGCCAGCTTGAGGCTCCGTTTCCACGACAACAGTGCTCGGAGCCACTGAAAATGCAGCTTCCGGGGGGGGGGGGGGGGGGGGGGGGGTGAAAACGCAACTTTCCTGAAACACGGCGGTCGTAAATGGCCGTCTTGCACATGCACGTGTGGTTTCATTACAGAGACAAAGGGCTCCCCCTAGTGGCCCAACGCGGTAACGCCATTGTGTTCAGTATTTCTGCCGTTTCGCGTAAACTGGCATCGTTTTCTAAAGGTTGTAAATGCAAAGACTGTGCGTCTTGAAAGTGAAATGCCGGGACCTGATGCTCAAACAGTTGCGCTGCTTGTTAATCAACACACAGTTGTGATAGTTACAGTGTTGACCTCGCCACTTCTTGGTTTTTCTCAAAGCAGAACTTGTGTGTTTATTTGCAGAGTTGGCTTTTGAAGGCATGAGCCTGAACAGCATGGACGCCACCGGTCAGAGAGATTTTGTCGGTATGTGACCTGCACCTAGAAGTCGGCGACCGCAGATGAGCTGAAGCGTCTTTATTGTTTGTTTGTTTGTCTTGGCAGCGGAGTTCCTGTTCTGGGCGTCTCTCTGCTTGACTCACCTCAGTAAGATGGCCGAGGACCTGCTGCTGTACAGCACCAAGGAGTTCTCCTTCGTCACGCTCTCCGACGCCTACAGGCCAGTCCGGGCTTCGATCGGCCAATCACCTTCACAAACATCATGTTCATGTGTGTGTGTGTTCATGTGTGTGTGTGTGTGTGTGTGTGTGTGTGCAGCACAGGCAGCAGTCTGATGCCTCAGAAGAAGAACGCCGACAGCCTGGAGCTGATCAGGAGCAAAGCGGGTCGACTGTTCGGCCGGGTAAGACCACAAGTGGTCCGTCTGCGTTGTCTGGGGTGGACGGGGGAGCAAAGCTCCGACGCGGCGGTGAAGCGAGACGTGAAGGACGCCGCCACGCAGATAGGAAACGATCTTGAACGTCCAATGTTTGTGTTTCAGTGCGCGGGGTTCATGATGACTCTGAAGGGTCTGCCCAGCACGTACAACAAAGACCTGCAGGTATGTGAGGAGAAAGCCGCTCACCTCCACGGGGAAGTTTCCCCTCAAGATGTCTGTCCAACACGGTGGCGTTGTCTCCGCTGCTCTACAGGAGGACAAGGAGGCCATGTTTGACTGCTACGACACAGTGGAGGCGGTTCTGCAGGTCACCACCGGGGTCGTGACCACGCTCAAGGTCAGAGAGACACACTGCGAAATACTGTGCTTCTTTTTATTCATGAAGACCCAAACATGAGATAAAACCTTTTTTTTTTAATTAATTGAGGAAATGAAGACCTGAGTTTAGAATCAAGAAGGCAGATTCCAAACATTTCATAGATATATATATATGTAATAAAATCCCTTCAAAAGCCTTGTAGCATGGCCTTATGCAATAATGGTGCAATAATGTAATAAATATTCAAGTCATGTAATAACGGCACGTTATTTTTAATAGAATTTGCCACGTTTTGTAATAACTTGTTACACATTGCAACAGTTTGGTGCGTCATGTCATAAATGTCACCCTTTATCCATATGCGTGGTTCTGTGTTTATTAATGAGAAGAAGAAAAAATAAGATTCAGTTGGATTAGAAGTGTGTGTTAGTCTTTGGTTTGGCTCAGGTTCTGCCAACGTAGTGATTCTAGAACGCAGGGCTCTATGTCAGGTTTGACTTTAGATCAGCTGGGAGACTTTTAAAGTTACAAGGCGTCAGTATTTCCACCTGCAGTTTTGTTTTAGTGCCACTGAGTGCATTTAATCATTTAACCCGCATTTTCTAGTGACTGTCATAGCGTAATAGCGTTATTACATAATGAGTTGAAAATCTATTGCATTATTACATATTGCACCATTATTACATAATGCAACACTGATCAAAATCATTCATTATTTTGCAAAAAATATATAATTTCTTAGTCAAACTTGTGTTGTGAATACTATGAAATGTCATGTTTTTATGATGCAAAATACAGTGAAATATCTAGAAAACTTCTCCTATAGTAGTTGGATTATACATATTCTTACAAACAGCCTGACGGCACGGCTTGGAGCCTCTTGTGGCCCATTTCTGGCCTTTTGTTTGACACCCCTGGACTAAAGGAAGTAAAACATAAATAATAAAAGCACAGCCAGTTTTAATCCCATCAAGAAGCAATGTTTAAAAGAAACTCAAACAGTTCAACCTTCCCCCTTTGTTACCAATCTTCAGGCAGAATTAGTGAGCGTTTCTTGTTTCCTGTCGGAAAATATTAAATAGGCCTCCCTGCGATCACGTCTACTTTAGAAATGATCAACCAAACAGCAACAGAGTAGTTTGGGTTTTTTTTTTTTTCTTTTCTTTTCCAGTGCAAATGGTTTAGGTATAATGCTCTGGAAGAGGATTAGGGCCACTATGGGGAAAAAACCCTGAGTTCTGACTTTTTTTCTCAGAATTCTGACTTTTTTTCTCAGAATTCTGACTTTTTTTCTCAGAGTTCTGACCTTTTTTCTCAAAATTCCGAGTTTAAAGTCAGAATTCCGAGCTTAAAGTGAGAATTCCGAGTTTAAAGTCAGAATTCTGAGATTTAAAGTCCGAATTCTGAGGTTAAAAGTCAGAATTCCGAGTTTAAAAGTCAGAATTCCGAGTTTAAAAGTCAGAACTCAGGTTTTTTTTCCACAGTGGCCCTAATCCTCTTCTGTATAAGGCAGCCTTCAGGTGTGAGAGGTTTTGAGTTTTTCCAAGCGTCCTGTGGATAAAGAGGTGGCATGGCGTCACGTGGGCCCTCAGCACCTTCCTCCTCCTCGTGTTTCAGATCAACCAGAGTGTAATGGAAGCAGCTCTCAGTCCAGACATGCTGGCCACGGACCTGGCCTACTACCTCGTGAGGAAGGGCGTGAGTATTCTCAAGACTGCTTTCACATCAGAAACTGTCTTGTTTCACTGAATTATTCAACACATGTTGCTCATTTTTCCCTTGAGGTTTTGCACAACTTGCCTCCGGCTCATCGTGGCCAGTCGAGGAGTGTCAAACCCAAAACAACAAGCACGTTGTGAAAAATCTCAAAGAAAACATTGTTTTAAACAAACAAGTAATTTCTTAAGAGTAGAAGACGCAACACAACCCTGAGGGCATCAGTGATGCTGCTATGAAAGCTCGCTAACTAGCATTAGCCTCACAGTCATGCTCTCCGGGTGAGGTTGTAAAAACTCCCATAATGCAACAGTTTGTGGGAAAAGTCACTGCATTTTGCACCAGAGGGTTTCATTAAAATTGGCTTTAAGTTGAAGTCGTAGTTATTTTCAGCAGTCATTGTTTGCCTTTGTTGGAAATATTGAAATTTTTTTTAATCACGTACTGTATACTCGGCTCCACAATATAAGAAAAACTTTGACGTTTATTCCGACTTCACTCGGGATGAAATTGTTCTGTATTTGTCCCCTGAACTGCAATAAGTTCACCTCCTGGGGTTGTGTCATTGTATTTTTACTCCATTACCCTTCCTGTCACATTAAGGTGGTGGAGTGGAGTAAGAGTAATTATATTCTTAGTTTGGCACCATCCACTTGTGTTCCTCCAGTGTGGACCGTGGTGTTGCTCCACCCTTTGCGCCGTGACGAAAAGCGTCGTCTTGTGCTTGCGGCGTGACGCGCTGTGGCTCTGTGTTGCAGGTCCCGTTCAGGGAGGCTCACGGCCTCTCCGGTAAAGCCGTGTTCGCGGCCGAAAGCAAAAACGTGGCTCTGAATCAGCTCACGGTGGAAGACCTCGTCACCATCAGGTAGCCGCCGTGCCCTCCCCTCCACTGACGGCGTCTGTTGCCCCCTCCCCCCCCTCCCACCGCCTGCTCACTTCCTGTCGTCCCTGTGATTCCAGCCCGCTGTTTGAGAGCGACGTGTCGTCGGTGTGGGACTACAGGAGCAGCGTGGAGCAGTACGGCGCCCCCGGCGGCACGGCCAGGAGCAGCGTCGCCGCCCAGGTGGAGCAGCTGAGGAGCTGGCTGAAGGCCCGCCAGCCTCCACCCACCCCCGCCTCCTAGAAGCGCAGCTCTTCCAATCAGCCTTACTTGACGCATTTCAAAGATGTGATTTTGGTCAGAAGATGAGATGAGTCTCCAGGGAATCAAAAGTAAACGTAGTTTTGGTGTTGCAGCAAATAAATGGGTTTAGTTAAACTCTGTTGTTTTGTATCTTTGGAATTCAATAAAGTCATTCTGAGCCCTCAGGACTCCACGCTTTAAAACTAAATGGTGAAAGAAACACCAGAGGGTCAAAAGTCAGACATTTTATTGATTTTAAAACCTTTTGAAGACGCATTTCTTTCACTCGTATCAAACATTTGAAGAGTTTAAAATGTATTTGTTACTCTGGAGTGTAAATAACTTGTGTTACAAAGGACTTGGTGGGTTCCAACATCAATAAACTGTTGGTGAGTTAATAAGATAAAACCTCTTTATAATGAAGTATTTGTTCACCCAGGCTTCGTTTACAACGTTTCAAGTGAAAACATGTCTTTGTGTTTTCATTTCAGAAGATGGTTTCTTGGTTTTAAACATGTAGTTTGTTTGTAGGTCCACTAGTGGGGGCTGTTGTTTTTGTTTTTTTAATGAAACCACACACATGCAGCAGAGAACTACAATGGGAGAACAAGGACATTCTAGTGAACAGATGACTAAGTTGGGTTGTTATTACGGAGACTGTCAAAATAAAGGTCCCCGGAGTATATGAGCTGGGAGTCATGACACTGGAGGAAACATGGTTCATCTACTGAGCATGTGCAGAAGGACTATCTATTTCCACCCCAGCGTTTCAGAACGTTTGTCACACAGTTGTTTTCAGTGGCTCCGAGCGCCGTCGTCATAGAAACGGACACCCAAAAACCAACCAAAGTTTTGTGGTTTCACTTGAAAACGTGTGAAGCGAGGGAAACCTATTGCTGCAAACATTTTTTAGACGCAATCGTTTGATAAAATTGACATAAATCACTTAAACATAAATCAAAATAACTTCACAGAAACATTTCTTTACAAAAAAAAACAAAAACAAACCCCAAACTCATTTCATTATTTTCTTTTTCAAATGGACATTTTTATATTGCCCACTTCTAATGTGAAATCAGTGTTAAATTATATATCCCTAAAGAATGCCAATACATATATTTGACTATCATGTCTACAGTGCACACATCAGAACTAATTCTATTTTCCCTTCAAAATTAAAAGATGTAGAGTCGTGTGGGGAGATGTTTTAATGACTGGTGACGTGGTGTTGGTAGTGGGAACCAACAAACCTCTGGTCCTCAACCTCAAACCTGCCTGAATGTTAAATACTGACCCCGGGAGAGTCCGTTGACGTCACTCTTTTTCTTTTTCTTTTTTGCTGAAATGG